>NW_027413260.1:0-143351 GCF_048544455.1 Silene latifolia
GGAACTTTTATGTGATTTAGGAGAATTTTATTCAGGGGACCCGGAATCTTGAAAAACCGTGTATATATACACTACAATTTAAGATTCGGAAGGTCGACGGAACTGTTTCTTTTTCTCCTGTTTTTCAATCACGCGTCCGAACTCATTTTAGGAATCAACTGTTCGATTTAGGAATCAACTTTGTTCGATTTGACCTCAAATACTCCCAAATGTCTTCCGTTGGTGCTCAAACTTTGCGTGGCCGCTTTATCGGACCCGATGAACTTTCTATGTGATTTCAGGAGAATTTTATTAGGGACCGGAATCCAAAAACGTGTATTATATATACACTTCAATTTCAAACCGTTCGGAAGGTCATACCGAAACCTGTTTCTTTTTCTCCCTGTTTTTCAATCACGCGTCCGATCTCATTTAGGAATCAACTGTTTCGATTTGAGGAATCAACTTTGTTCGATTTCGGAATCAACGTGTTCGATTTCAGCCTCAAATAACGAGCTTTAACACATTTTTCACGATAATCCGAGTTTCGGCGAATGCCGGTTTGTGGCACACCGGCACCCGCAAATGTCTTCCGTTGGTGCTCAAACTTTTTGTGCCCGCTTTATCTCACCCGAGAAACTTTCTATGTGATTTCCGGAGAATTTTATTCCGGGACCCCGGAATCCTGAAAAACCGTGTATACACTTCAATTTCAGTCGTTCGGAAGGTCGTAAATTAGGAACTGTTTCTTTTTCTCCTGTTTTTAATCACGCGCCGAGCTCATTTCGAGGGAATCAATTTGAGCTGTTCGGGAGGTCGTACCGGACCAAGTTTCTTTTTCTCCCGGTTTTTCTATCACGCGTCCGAGGTCATTTCAGGAGTTAACCTATTCGATTGAGCCTTAAATAACGACCATTAAACGGGCATTAATCCATTTCTCACGATTATGCGAGGTTCGACGATTCTTTGGTTTGTGGCATACCGGCACCCCCAAATGTCTTCCGTTGTTACTCAAATTTTGCGTGGTTGCTTTATCTGACCCGAGGAACTTTCTATGTGATTTTCGGAGAATTTTGTTAGGGACCACGGAATCCCGGCGTGTATTATACACTTCAATTTGAGCCGTTCGGGAGGTCGTACTAGACCAGTTTTTTTCTCCCGGTTTTTCTATCACGCGCCCGAGGTTATTTCAGGAGTTAACCTATTCGATTCAGCCTCTAATAATGAGCATTAATCCATTTTCCACGATTATCCGAGGTTCGACGATTGTTGGTTTATGGCATACCGGCATCCCCAAATGTCTTCCGTTGCTACTCAAATTTTGCGTGGCCGCTTTATCTAACCCGAGGAACTTTCTATGTGATTTCCGGAGAATTTTGTTCCGGGACCCTTGAATCCCGAAAAACCGTGTATTTATACACTTCAATTTCAGCCGTTCGGAAGGTCGTACCGGAACCTGTTTCTTTTTCTCCCTGATTTTCGGTCACGCGTCCGAGCTCATTTCAGGAATCAACCTGTTCGATTTCAGGAATAAACCAGTTTGATTTCAGCCTCAAATAACGAGCTTTATCACATTTTTCACGATAATCCGAGTTTCGGCGAATGCTGGTTTGTGGCACACCGGCACCCCCAAATGTCTTCCGTTGGTGCTCAAACTTTGCGTGGCCGTTTTATCTGACCCGAGAAACTTTCTATGTGATTTCTGGAGAATTTTATTCCGGGACCCCGGAATCCCGAAAAACCTTGTATTATATACACTTCAATTTCACCGTTCGGAAGGTAAATCTGGAACCTTTTTCTTTTTCTCCTGTTTTTCAATCACGCGTCCAAGTTCATTTCACGAATCAACCTTTTCGATTTGGGAATCAACTTTGTTCGATTTCGGACCTCAAAAACGAGCTTTGACACATTTTTCACGATAATCCGAGTTTCGGCGACTGCTGGTTTGTGGCACTCCGGCACCCCCAAATGTCTTTTGTTGGTGCTCAAACTTTGCGTGACCGCTTTATCTGACCCGAGGAACTTTCTATGTGATTTCAGGAGAATTTTATTCCGGGACCCCGGAATCCTGAAAAACCGTGTATTATATATACACTTCAATTTCAGCCGTTCGGAAGGTCGTACCAGAACCTTTTTCTTTTTCTCCCTGTTTTTCAATCACGCGTCCAAGTTCATTTCACGAATCAACCTTTTCGATTTCAGGAATCAACCTGTTCGATTTCAGCCTCAAAAAACGAGCTTTAACACATTTTTCACGATAATCCGAGTTTCGGCGAATGCTGGTTTGTGGCACACCGTCACCCCCAAATGTCTTCCGTTGGTGCTCAAACTTTGCGTGGCTGCTTTATTTGACCCGATGAACTTTCTAAGTGATTTCCGGAGAATTTTATTAGGGACTGAATTCAAAAAGCGTGTATTATACACTTCAATTTCAAGCCGTTCGGAAGGTAAATCGAATCTGTTTCTTTTTCTCCCGTTTTTCAATCACGCGTCCGATCTCATTTCAGGAATCAACTTTGTTCGATTTCGAGGAATCAACACATTCGATTTCAGCCTCAAATACTCCCAAATGTCTTCCGTTGGTGCTCAAATTTTGCGAGCCGCTTTATCCGACCCGATGAACTTTCTATGTGATTTCCGGAGAATTTTATTAAGGGACCTCGGAATCCCGAAAAACCGTGTATTATAGACTTCAATTTCGGCCGTTCGGAAGGTCGTAAATCGAAACTGTTTCTTTTTCTCCCTGTTTTTCAATCACGGGTCCGATCTCATTTCGGAATCAACTGTTCGATTTGAAATCAACTGTTCGATTTGACCTCAAATAACGAGCTTTAACACATTTTCACGATAATCCGAGTTTCGCGAATCTTTGGTTTGGGCACACCGGCACCCCAAATGTCTTCCGTTGGTGCTCAAACTTTGCGTGGCCGTTTTATCGACTCCGAGAAACTTTCTATGTGATTTCGGAGAATTTTATTCCGGACCGGAATCCCGAAAAACCGTGTATTACAATTTGGCCGTTCGGAAGGTCGACGGAACTGTTTCTTTTTTGCCTGTTTTTCAATCACGCGTCCGAGCTCATTTCAGGAATCAACCTGTTCGATTTCAGGATTATTCGATTTTCACCTCAAATAACGAACTTTAACACATTTTTCACGATAATCCGAGTTTCGGCGAATGCTGGTTTGTGGCACACCGGCACCCCCAAATGTCTTCCGTTGGTACTCAAACTTTGCATGGCCGCTTTATCTGACCCGAGGAACTTTCTATGTGATTTCCGGAGAATTTTATTAGGGACCCGGAATCTTGAAAACCGTGTATATATACACAACAATTTCAGCCGTTCGGAAGGTCGTACCGGAACCTGTTACTTTTTCTCGATGTTTTTCAATCACGCGTCCGAACTCATTTTAGGAATAAACCTGTTCGATTTCACGAATCAACCTGTTCGATTTCAGCCTCAAATACTCCCAAATGTCTTCCGTTGGTGCTCAAATTTTGCGTAGCCGCTTTATCTGACCCGATGAACTTTCTATGTGATTTCCGGAGAATTTTATTCCGGGACCCCGGAATCCCGAAAAACTGTGTATTATAGACTTCAATTTCAGCCGTTCGGAAGGTCGTCAAAACTGTTTCTTTTTCTCCTTTTTCAATCACGGTCCGATCTCATTTCAGAATCAACCTGTTCGATTTGAGAAATCAACTGTTCGATTTCACCTCAAATAACGAGCTTTAACACATTTTTCACGATAATCCGAGTTTCGGCGAATCTTTGGTTTTGGGCACACCGCAGCACCCCAAATGTCTTCCGTTGGTGCTCAAACTTTGCGTGGCCGTTTTATCTGACCCGAGAAACTTTCTATGTGATTTAGGAGAATTTTATTCAGGGACCCCGGAATCCCGAAAAACCGTGTATTACAATTTCAGCCGTTCGGAAGGTCGTACCGGAACCTGTTTCTTTTTTGCCCTGTTTTTCAATCACGCGTCCGAGCTCATTTCAGGAATCAACCTGTTCGATTTCAGGATTCAAGCTGTTCGATTTCAGCCTCAAATAACGAACTTTAACACATTTTTCACGATAATCCGAGTTTCGGCGAATGCTGGTTTGTGGCACACCGGCACCCCCAAATGTCTTCCGTTGGTACTCAAACTTTGCATGGCCGCTTTATCTGACCCGAGGAACTTTCTATGTGATTTCCGGAGAATTTTATTCCGGGACCCCGGAATCTTGAAAAACCGTGTATATATACACAACAATTTCAGCCGTTCGGAAGGTCGTACCGGAACCTGTTACTTTTTCTCGATGTTTTTCAATCACGCGTCCGAACTCATTTTAGGAATAAACCTGTTCGATTTCACGAATCAACCTGTTCGATTTCAGCCTCAATTACTCCCAAATGTCTTTCGTTGGTGCTCAAACTTTGCGTGGCCGCTTTATCTGACCCGATGAACTTTCTATGTGATTTCCGGAGAATTTTATTCTGGGACCCCGGAATCCCGAATAACTGTGTAGTATACACTTCAATTTCAGCCGTTCGGAAGGTTGTACCGAAACCTGTTTCTTTTTCTCCCTGTTTTTCAATCACGCGTCCGATCTCATTTCAGGAATCAACCTGTTCGATTTCAGGAATCAACCTGTTCGATTTCAGCCTCAAATAACCAGCTTTAACACATTTTTCACGATAATCCGAGTTTCGGCGAATGCCGGTTTGTGGCACACCGGCACCCCCAAATGTCTCCCGTTTGTCCTCAAACTTTGCGTTCCCGCTTTATCTGACCCGAGGAACTTTCTATGTGATTTCCGGAGAATTTTATTCCGGGACCCCGGAATCCTGAAAAACCGTGTATTATACACACTTCAATTTCAGCCCGTTCGGAAGGTCGTACCGAAACCTGTTTCTATTACTCCCTGTTTTTCAATCACGCGTCCGAGCTCATTTCAGGAGTCAACCTGTTCGATTTCAGGAATCAACCTGTTCGATTTCAGCCTCAAATAACGAGTTTTAACACATTTTTCACGATAATCCGAGTTTCGCTATGTGATTTCCGGAGAATTTTATTCCGGGACCCCGGAATCTTGAAAAACCGTGTATATATACACAACAATTTCAGCCGTTCGGAAGGTCGTACCGAAACCTGTTTCTATTACTCCCTGTTTTTCAATCACGCGTCCGAGCTCATTTCAGGAATCAACCTGTTCGATTTCAGGAACGAACCTGTTCGATTTCAGCCTAAAATAACGAGTTTTAACACATTTTTCACGATAATCCGAGTTTCGGCGAATGCCGGTTTGTGGCACACCGGCACCCCCAAATGTCTTCCGTTGATGCTCAAACTTTGCGTGCCCGCTTTATCTGATCCGAGGAACTTTCTATGTGATTTCCGGAGAATTTGCTTAGGGACGGAATCGAAAAACCGTGTATTATACACTTCAATTTCGGCCGTTCGGAAGGTCGTGACGGAACTGTTTCTTTTTCTCGCTGTTTTTCAATCACGCGTCCGAGCTCATTTCAGAAATCAACCTGTTCGATTTGAGCCTCAAATAACGAGTTTTAACACATTTTTCACGATAATCGAGTTTTTGAATCTTTGGTTTTCAGGCACACCGCACCCCAAATGTCTTCCGTTGGTGCTCAAACTTTGCGTGGCCGCTTTATCTGGCCTGAATAACTTTCTATGTGATTTCCGGAGAATTTTGTTCCGGGACCCTTGAATCCCGAAAAACCGTGTATTATACACTTCAATTTCAGCCGTTCGGAAGGTCGTACCGGAACCTGTTTCTTTTTCTCCCTGATTTTCGGTCACGCGTCCGAGCTCATTTCAGGAATCAACCTGTTCGATTTCAGGAATAAACCTGTTTGATTTCAGCCTCAAATAACGAGCTTTATCACATTTTTCACGATAATCCGAGTTTCGGCGAATGCTGGTTTGTGGCACACCGGCACCCCCAAATGTCTTCCGTTGGTGCTCAAACTTTGCGTGGCCGTTTTATCTGACCCGAGAAACTTTCTATGTGATTTCTGGAGAATTTTATTCCGGGACCCCGGAATCCCGAAAAACCTTGTATTATATACACTTCAATTTCAGCCGTTCGGAAGGTCGTACTGGAACCTGTTTCTTTTTCTCCCTGTTTTTCAATCACGCGTCCAAGTTCATTTCGGCGAATGCTGGTTTGTGGCACACCGACACCCCCAAATGTCTTCCGTTGGTACTCAAACTTTGCATGGCCGCTTTATCTGACCCGAGGAACTTTCTATGTGATTTCCGGAGAATTTTATTCCGGGACCCCGGAATCTTGAAAAACCGTGTATATATACACAACAATTTCAGCCGTTCGGAAGGTCGACTGCAGGAACTGTTTCTTTTTCTCCTGTTTTTCAATCACGCGTCCGAACTCATTTTAGGAATCAACCTGTTCGATTTCACGAATCAACTGTTCGATTTTGACCTCAAATACTCCCAAATGTCTTCCGTTGGTGCTAAAACTTTGCGTGGCCGCTTTATCAGACCCGAGGAACTTTCTATGTGATTTCCGGAGAATTTTATTAGGGACCCCGGAATCCGAATAATCGTGTAGTATACACTTCAATTTGCCCGTTCGGAAGGTCGCATCGAAACTGTTTCTTTTTCTCCTGTTTTTCAATCACGCGTCCGATCTTATTTCAGGAATCAACCTGTTCGATTTCAGGAATCAACTGTTCGTTTCGACCTCAAATAACCGACTTTAACACATTTTTCACGATAATCCGAGTTTCGCGAATGCGGCCAGGCACACCGGCACCCCAAATGTCTTCCGTTTGTGCTCAAACTTTGCGTTCCCGCTTTATCTGACCCGAGGAACTTTCTATGTGATTTCCGGAGAATTTTATTCCGGGACCCCAGAATCCTGAAAAACCGTGTATTATACACACTTCAATTTCAGCCCGTTCGGAAGGTCGTACCGAAACCTGTTTCTATTACTCTCTGTTTTTCAATCACGCGTCCGAGCTCATTTCAGGAATCAACTTTGTTCGATTTCGGGAATCAACTGTTCGATTTCAGCCTCAAATAACGAGTTTTAACACATTTTTCACGATAATCCGAGTTTCGGCGAATGCCGGTTTGTGGTACACCGGCACCCCCAAATGTCTTCCGTTGATGCTCAAACATTGCGTGCCCGCTTTATCTGACCCGAGGAACTTTCTATGTGATTTCCGGAGAATTTTATTAGGGACCCGGAATCTGAAAAACCGTGTATTATACACTTCAATTTCAAACCGTTCGGAAGGTAAATCGGAACTGTTTCTTTTTCTCCTGTTTTTCAATCACGCGTCCGAGCTCATTTCAGGAATCAACTGTTCGATTTGACTTCAAATAACGAGCTTTAACACATTTTTCACGATAATCTAAGTTTCGGCGAATCTTTGGTTCAGGCACACCAAGCACCCCCAAATGTCTTCCGTTGGTGCTCAAACTTTTGCGTGGCCGCTTTATCTGACCCGAGGAACTTTCTCTGTGATTTCCGGAGAATTTTATTCCCGGACCCAAAAATCTCGAAAAACCGTGTATTATACACTTCAATTTCAGCCGTTCAGAAGGTCGTACCGGAACCTGTTTCTTTTTCTCCCTATTTTTCAATCACGCGTCCGAGGTCATTTCAGGAATCAACCTGTTCGATTTCAGGAATCAACCTATTCGATTTCTGTAACACTACGGATTTTCCTTGGTGACTACTCGACCGAGTAGAGCCTACTCGGCCGAGTAGTGCTGAGGTTGTGTGTTGTTTTGGTTCTGGCGAGGAACACTCGGCCGAGTAAAGTGAACACTCGACCGAGTATGGGACACTCGGCCGAGTATACACTTACTCGACCGAGTGTCCGGTTTGGCGGAGTGTTATTTCGACGGTTTGATTAGGGAATGTTTAGGGTATTTTATATTTCCGCGTCAGTTTCTAATATCATTTGAAAGCTTTATCATTTCTACGATCTCTCCCTAATCACTCCCTAATCATCCTCTAATCTCGTTGTGTGTGCAAATCGTCGTGATCCTTGCGTGTAGTTTCTTATTCTACTGTTTATTCCGTGAAATGGTAAGGATGATGTTCATGAGATTCTTGTCAGTTTATTCCGTATAATATGTTGTGTTATAATCTAGTAAAACGGTTTTGAATGAGTTTTCTTGCTCGAAATGTCATACTGAGTCAGTGTTTATGGGAATTATATGTGATTGAAATGTTTATCGATGTGGTTGTTGTGCCCCGAGTGGTGATCCGGGCATGGTACTTCATGTTGTGATGCGGGCATTTTCGCGCTACGGTGCGGCTGTTGGTAGCGGTGTTGCGATGCCGTCACCGGTTGTGGTGGAGTATACGGGGTGGTTACGATTCGAGTTTCGAAAGTACAGACCCGTTATGCACATATTGTTGTTTTGTTGTTGTTGTTTCTTGTGAGTTTCGATTAGACATGTAGACTGTTGTTTTGTTTGTTGATGTTTCTTACCAATTTCAGTTTGGGAATGAGGGTAGAGCATGATATGAAAGAGAGTTGTATATGTTTTCGTTGTTGTCATGGTATAGTGATATTCTGTTGATGGGACACAGTTGTGAGAAGTTGTTACATTAATCTTGATCTTGTTTTAAGATGAGGCATCGGTAGTCATAGTCATCATGGCAAGTGAGTCGTAGAACATGTGTGGTAATGATCTAATATATGCAGGTGGTCCATAATCTTTTGTTGAGACAGTGAGTGTAGGGTGTTGGGAATTGGTGTCATGTTAAGTTATGTATGAGTTTTGCGGTAATGAAAGAAAAGAACTTGAGGATCTAGTATGAGTGTACGTAACAAGTGTGGAATGTGAGTTATGCTTTTGGTGATATGAGTTTTATATAGTTTATATAGAGAGGTGTGTCATGTTGCGGTAATGTGGAAGATTTGAAGTTTTGGGTTAAGTTAAAGATTTTGAAATTGAAGGATGAGAGTTGTTAAGTAAGAGAGCCTAAGATATATGC
This sequence comes from Silene latifolia, assembly GCF_048544455.1. Classification (NCBI taxonomy): domain Eukaryota; kingdom Viridiplantae; phylum Streptophyta; class Magnoliopsida; order Caryophyllales; family Caryophyllaceae; genus Silene; species Silene latifolia. Next base: position 8,966 of record NW_027413260.1, read on the forward strand.
ATGGCGACTGTTCAGATTATAAGTGTTTATCTTTGACATGTGGTGGTGATGAAGATAATGAGAGGTATAGCTAAGGATCTAGTATTAGCGAGTTACGAGGACGTAACATTTATCTTAAGAGGAGTAGGATGCGATAAAAGAGATTTTGATGGTTGTGCATATGGTAGTATAATTGGAAGTAGAGTGTTGGTGTAGCATAAAGGACGGATATTTGTGTTGATTTTATTAAAGGTCATGATCGTGCTTGTAGTAGTCCGATGTTAAAGAATGAGAGAATATTTCAATAGTGTTGACAGTTGAATGATGACGATTATGAGTCTGATAGTTCTGACAGTTGGAAGATGATGTTTATGTGTTTGAGTAAACTTCGAGGACGAAGTTCGTTTTAAGAATGATAGAATGTAACATTCCGTTTTGATGATTGATCTTCTTTTGTGGATTGAGTGCTATTGAGTGTTATGGAAGTAATACAAGGTTGGCAACATTATATTGTGGTTATTGGGTAATGTTATGGAGCCGTGATTGGGAGCCTATGCTATAGTTGAGACGATATCGTGAGCCATGTTGTGGAAGGAAGAGTGACTTGTGGAGTTGGTGTTAAGTGTCCATGTTTTATAGGTTGGTTTGGAACTTCGCGGTCGTGTTTTGTTTTGTTTGTTGTTTTGCTTTGAGTCGAGGTAATGATTTTTTTGTGGTGACTTATATAGTTCCTTGGTGTTGTTTTATGTGGTTGGTATAGTCTTGTGGCGTAGTGTTGTGCTTTGTTTTATAGTAGAGTGTGAACTTCGGGACGAAGTTCTTTTAAGGGGGGAAGATTGTAACACTACGGATTTTCCTTGGTGACTACTCGACCGAGTAGAGCCTACTCGGCCGAGTAGTGCGAGGTTGTGTGTTGTTTTGGTTCGCGAGGAACACTCGGCCGAGTAAAGTGAACACTCGGCCAGGAGTATGGGACACTCGGCCGAGTATACACTTACTCGACCGAGTGTCCGGTTTGGCGGAGTGTTATTTCGACGGTTTGATTAGGGAATGTTTAGGGTATTTTATATTTCGCGTCGTTTCTAATATCATTTGAAAGCTTTATCATTTCTACGATCTCTCCCTAATCACTCCCTAATCATCCTCTAATCTCGTTGTGTGTGCAAATCGTCGTGATCCATGCGTGTAGTTTCTTATTCTATTGTTGGTAAGTTTCATTCCCTTGTCACTTGTATTCTTTTGGGGTTCTTGTATATAAGGAATTGGGGAATATGGGGATTGTGCAATGTGTAATTGTGTGATATGATTATGTTATAGGAGAAGACTTCGTAGAGGAGCCTTTCTGATTGTTCGAGTTCATTCTTATGTTGATTGCTAAGGTAGGGTTTCCCTACTCGGTTCTTGTGTAATTGATTTGAGATATTTGTTGTATCGTGTATGATTGTTGTCTGCTGATCATCGGAGTGTTGGTGTTGTGGTGACGATGGTGATGTGGTTGTGTTGTGACGGAAGTGATGTTGTGACGGTGTGATCTTTGTGGTATGTGTGATTGTGGTGGAGTCACTTGCGGGAGTGGCTTCACACCCTAGTTCGCCCTCCGTGGAACCCGTCACGGGAGGGGATGTGCACATTAAGGGACGGGGATTGTTAGTCGCTCGTTGATGAGCTGGACTAGGTGGGGATGGGCTGCGGTCACCCATTGGCGGCGAGGATTACCTATTGCGATGGGTAATGCAGCGGGGCTACACACTTCGGTGTGTAGTCGGTTAATGTGTGAAATCGGGAGACTAGTGATGGAGGATGATCACCGGTTACATTATTTGTTTGTCTTATTTGAATTATGCGTAACCCCGACCCGTGTTGTTGTTTTGTAAAACTGCGGTGATCCATTCGGGGATGGTGAGCAGATATGACAGTAATGCGAGATGTTTAGTTATGGGATGACATGGGGAGACATCGCTTCGAGTCTAGTTTCCGCCGTTACGAGTTTAGCGTCAATGATTTCGGTTATCTTTGAAGTTCTTACACTTTTAGTTTAAGTTGGTTTGAGATAATGTATTCGCTAACTCTTTATACTTTGATAAATGTTGTTTGGAAATTTGTAACTTTGATATACTAACCTCGGGAAACCGAGATGGTAACAGCCTTTCATGCTAGGGTAGTCCTTGGTAAGGTACCTTGGTATGAGGGGGTGTTACAAAGTGGTATCAGAGCCGACGATTCCGGCACCTAAAACAAATGAACCCAATGAACTTAGGGAGTCTAAATAAAATGAACCCGGGGAGAGTTGTTTGGAGCTACCGCAAAGACTTGGGAGACGTCCCGGAGTCGCACTAAGGCCCTTACAATCTCAAGCCGGTCACATGGGGGAAAATTTTGTATGTTGAGTCATGTGTGTGTAATACTTGTAACTTGAGCCTTGTATTGTTGTTGGATGAAATGAAAGGATCTGACCATGGTGGTATATGATAAAGGAAGTGCGTAGTTGCGTGTGACGGAACCACGGAGCATGTTATGTGGTTCTTGCTTGGCTTTTGAAACGGGGTGTGGAGTGTCATATATAGATGGAAAATCTTGTTTAATTGTGTTAACGAAAGGTGAAATAATTGGAGTATATGTAATGTGAGGTAGGATGTATTTATATGATCATGATGATGTTAATGTTTGGTTGTTAGTAGTAGCATGTGATTAAGGTCATGTGACTATGCATATGAATGTCGTGTTTAATTTCCATGTGGATATGATAAAAGTTCACCCATGTACTGGTTTTTAGAAGTATTGGATCGTTATTGTTTGTTTTATGCATGTTTAAGTTGTCTTGTTAAGAAATTTTGATTTGTATACAAACCGATTTTGGAAGGGTTGTCTTAAAACCTGTCATAAGTCGAGTCGGAAATGATATTCTTTGTGATTCCGAGGTGATAGCTTGTCCTCTTACGATTCTAACGATAGGTCACACGCCCATCGACCAAGTAATGAGTGAGATATGACTGTTTTCTAAAATCGGACGGTCTTGAGAATGCGCCTATACTCGACCGAGTAGTCCCTACTCGGCCGAGTGTCTTTTATACTCGACCGAGTATTCCATATTCGGCCGAGTAATCTCTCTGTGATAATCTTGTTTAGCGTGCGGAGTCGTGAACTCGGCCGAGTAGTCTCATACTCGACCGAGTAAGGTCTACTCGGCCGAGTATTCCCAATACTCGACCGAGTAATCCTTCTGCGACAATTGAGTTTGCTTCTGGAGTCGAAAACTCGACCGAGTACCTTGTACTCGACCTAGTATGTTATGTATTCGACCGAGTACCTCGTAGGGTGGCCACTTTGAGTCGGTGGCTATGTTCTTACTTTTGTTTTGAGTCGGTGGCTATGTTTTTACTTTTGTTTTGAGCCGGTGGCTATGTTTTTCATTGTTTTGAGTCGTAGAGTATATACACATGTATGTTTTGAGTCTTAACGCCTTCTTTTATATGTGAGACGGTCTTGATACGTAAGTTACCGGAAGTTATGACATGGAGAATGACGACTTATGAGGGACATGTGTTGGGTAAGGAAGACATGTGTTAATGTGGTTGTGAAGGATAGTGGAAAAAGAAAAGGGAAGAATGATGAGCTAATCGAGGTAAAGAGCATGTTTTGTGAGACATGATGAGTGATATAGTCGTGTGTTGAGTAGTATAAAAGTAAGTGTATATGGGCAAGGGCGATATAAGTATAAAGAAACGTGAGAATGAAAGATTGAGGTGAGTGATACGAATAGTGGCGCATTGGGATGTGTAAGGATTTATGGAGGGAGACGGTTTGGATTGAGTTGCTTAAGGATATATGTGATAAAAGGTCGCTATAGAGAGATGGAAACGAATAGTGTATAGTGAGGTCAAGTTATGCCGCGATGAGTAGATATATAGCAGTTTACTTGGGAAGTTGGAATATCAAGGGGTGAGCCTAGTGTGTAATTCTTTGGACAAACGGTATGAAGTGAATTTTGGTTTCTAGAGATGCGAAAGGGAGATACGACTAATTGAAGAGTAACTATTAGTGCGTGGACTTGATGGTGACAAGGGTGAGTGTGAAGCAAGATGAGAGTTGATAAATGATAGGAAGAATGATAAGATATTGATATGAATTAATGGAATTAGAGTTGTGGAGCTATGGAAAATAAACAAATGACTAAAGAGTTAGGTAGAAAGAGAAAGGAGATGATTTATTATTTGGCATTATTGCGTAAAAGGAGGGAAAGAGGGATGGAAGTAAGTTGAGAGAACGTTGACCGGAGTTAAGGAGCATGAAGGTAGGAAATTATGAAATGTACGATATCCCCACTAGGACGACGTGTTAGCCGTGAGTTTCAAGGTATTAAGGGAATAATAAGCTTGTGGAGTGTTGCAAGATCTGAGATTTTGGTTGAGGTATGTTTTGTTGATGGATTGGATGTACGTATTTGGGATGATAACCGAAGAGAGAAAACAGATTGTTATATTAAGAAGTGATAGTAAGAGAGTAATTGCATGGGAGATGGTGGTGTCATAATGTTGTCTAGTGGTTAAGGATTAGGGTAAATAGAGAAGTTAGTCATTCTAAAAAGGTTGTTTTGTGGAGGCTTGGTTGGTATGTGTGGTTTTGAGGGACTGTAAAATATGGATATATGAGGTATTCGCTGGTAATTGGGCACTGATGATATGACTACGTTCGTCGGGTGGTGATAATTGAGTGTATGAGAGGGTATGTTATGAAAGGCACCTGAGTTAAGTCCGGATAAGAGGTATTCATTGTCAAGTGGTAACTTACGTGATTAGGATTGACTAGTTGGATGTGATTACGGGTCTATGATATGTGTAAATGTTTGTGTGAGGTTCTGACCTCACAAGAAGTGGTATGGTGTGATAATTATAAAGTTGTTATATGAATGTTTTGTAATTTATGTTGGTTACGGTATACTAATGGAATGAGGTTCAAAAGGTAATAATTTGATTGATCTGGCATGGATAGTTAAAATTGTATGTGTATTGATGATACATGTTTATTCCGTGAAATGGTAAGGATGATGTTCATGAGATTCTTGTCAGTTTATTCCGTATAATATGTTGTGTTATAATCTAGTAAAACGGTTTTGAATGAGTTTTCTTGCTCGAAATGTCATACTGAGTCAGTGTTTATGGGAATTATATGTGATTGAAATGTTTATCGATGTGGTTGTTGTGCCCCGAGTGGTGATCCGGGCATGGTACTTCATGTTGTGATGCGGGCATTTTCGCGCTACGGTGCGGCTGTTGGTAGCGGTGTTGCGATGCCGTCACCGGTTGTGGTGGAGTATACGGGGTGGTTACGATTCGAGTTTCGAAAGTACAGACCCGTTATGCACATATTGTTGTTTTGTTGTTGTTGTTTCTTGTGAGTTTCGATTAGACATGTAGACTGTTGTTTTGTTTGTTGATGTTTCTTACCAATTTCAGTTTGGGAATGAGGGTAGAGCATGATATGAAAGAGAGTTGTATATGTTTTCGTTGTTGTCATGGTATAGTGATATTCTGTTGATGGGACACAGTTGTGAGAAGTTGTTACATTAATCTTGATCTTGTTTTAAGATGAGGCATCGGTAGTCATAGTCATCATGGCAAGTGAGTCGTAGAACATGTGTGGTAATGATCTAATATATGCAGGTGGTCCATAATCTTTTGTTGAGACAGTGAGTGTAGGGTGTTGGGAATTGGTGTCATGTTAAGTTATGTATGAGTTTTGCGGTAATGAAAGAAAAGAACTTGAGGATCTAGTATGAGTGTACGTAACAAGTGTGGAATGTGAGTTATGCTTTTGGTGATATGAGTTTTATATAGTTTATATAGAGAGGTGTGTCATGTTGCGGTAATGTGGAAGATTTGAAGTTTTGGGTTAAGTTAAAGATTTTGAAATTGAAGGATGAGAGTTGTTAAGTAAGAGAGCCTAAGATATATGCATGGCGACTGTTCAGATTATAAGTGTTTATCTTTGACATGTGGTGGTGATGAAGATAATGAGAGGTATAGCTAAGGATCTAGTATTAGCGAGTTACGAGGACGTAACATTTATCTTAAGAGGAGTAGGATGCGATAAAAGAGATTTTGATGGTTGTGCATATGGTAGTATAATTGGAAGTAGAGTGTTGGTGTAGCATAAAGGACGGATATTTGTGTTGATTTTATTAAAGGTCATGATCGTGCTTGTAGTAGTCCGATGTTAAAGAATGAGAGAATATTTCAATAGTGTTGACAGTTGAATGATGACGATTATGAGTCTGATAGTTCTGACAGTTGGAAGATGATGTTTATGTGTTTGAGTAAACTTCGAGGACGAAGTTCGTTTTAAGAATGATAGAATGTAACATTCCGTTTTGATGATTGATCTTCTTTTGTGGATTGAGTGCTATTGAGTGTTATGGAAGTAATACAAGGTTGGCAACATTATATTGTGGTTATTGGGTAATGTTATGGAGCCAGTATTGGGAGCCTATGCTATAGTTGAGACGATATCGTGAGCCATGTTGTGGAAGGAAGAGTGACTTGTGGAGTTGGTGTTAAGTGTCCATGTTTTATAGGTTGGTTTGGAACTTCGCGGTCGTGTTTTGTTTTGTTTGTTGTTTTGCTTTGAGTCGAGGTAATGATTTTTTTGTGGTGAATTATATAGTTCCTTGGTGTTGTTTTATGTGGTTGGTATAGTCTTGTGGCGTAGTGTTGTGCTTTGTTTTATAGTAGAGTGTGAACTTCGGGACGAAGTTCTTTTAAGGGGGGAAGATTGTAACACTACGGATTTTCCTTGGTGACTACTCGACCGAGTAGAGCCTACTCGGCCGAGTAGTCTTTGAGGTTGTGTGTTGTTTTGGTTTCGCGAGGAACACTCGGCCGAGTAAAGTGAACACTCGACCGAGTATGGGACACTCGGCCGAGTATACACTTACTCGACCGAGTGTCCGGTTTGGCGGAGTGTTATTTCGACGGTTTGATTAGGGAATGTTTAGGGTATTTTATATTTCCGCGTCAGTTTCTAATATCATTTGAAAGCTTTATCATTTCTACGATCTCTCCCTAATCACTCCCTAATCATCCTCTAATCTCGTTGTGTGTGCAAATCGTCGTGATCCTTGCGTGTAGTTTCTTATTCTACTGTTGGTAAGTTTCATTCCCTTGTCACTTGTATTCTTTTGGGGTTACTGTATATAAGGAATTGGGGAATATGGGGATTGTGCAATGTGTAATTGTGTGATATGATTATGTTATAGGAGAAGACTTCGTAGAGGAGCCTTTCTGATTGTTCGAGTTCATTCCACTGTTGATTGCTAAGGTAGGGTTTCCCTACTCAGTTCTTGTGTAATTGATTTGAGATATTTGTTGTATCGTGTATGATTGTTGTCTGCTGATCATCGGAGTGTTGGTGTTGTGGTGACGATGGTGATGTGGTTGTGTTGTGACGGAAGTGATGTTGTGACAGCTGTGATGCTGTGGTATGTGTGATTGTGGTGGAGTCACTTGCGGGAGTGGCTTCACACCCTAGTTCGCCCTCCGTGGAACCCGTCACGGGAGGGGATGTGCACATTAAGGGACAGGGATTGTTAGTCGCTCGTTGATGAGCTGGACTAGGTGGGGATGGGCTGCGGTCACCCACTGGCGGCGAGGATTACCTGTTGCGATGGGTAATCTGGCAGGGCTACACACTTCGGTGTGTAGTCGGTTAATGTGTGAAATCAGGAGACTAGTGATGGAGGATGATCAGCCGGTTACATTATTTGTTTGTCTTATTTGAATTATGCGGTAACTGACCCCGTGTTGTTGTTTTGTAAAACCTGCGGTGATCCATTCGGGGATGGTGAGCAGATATGACAGGTAATGCAGATGTTTAGTTATGGGACAGACATGGGGAGACATCGCTTCGAGTCTAGTTTCCGCCGTTACGAGTTTAGCCGTCAATGATTTCAGTTGTACTGAAGTTCTTACACTTTTAGTTTAAGTTGGTTTGAGATAATGTATTCGCTAACTCTTTATACTTTGATAAATGTTGTTTGGAAATTTGTAACTTTGATATACTAACCTCGGGAAACCGAGATGGTAACAGCCTTTCATGCTAGGGTAGTCCTTGGTAAGGTACCTTGGTATGAGGGGGTGTTACAATTTCAGCCTCAAATAACGAGCTTTAACACATTTTTCACGATAATCCGAGTTTCGGCGAATCTTTGGTTTCAGGCACACCGGCACCCCAAATGTCTTCCGTTGGTACTCAAACTTTGCATGGCCGCTTTATCTGACCCGAGGAACTTTCTATGTGATTTCCGGAGAATTTTATTCCGGGACCCCGGAATCTTGAAAAACCGTGTATATATACACAACAATTTCAGCCGTTCGGAAGGTCGACGGAACTGTTTCTTTTTCTCCGTGTTTTTCAATCACGCGTCCGAACTCATTTTAGGAATCAACCTGTTCGATTTCACGAATCAACCTGTTCGATTTCAGCCTCAAATACTCCTAAATGTCTTCCGTTGGTGCTCAAACTTTGCGTGGCCGCTTTATCTGACCCGATGAACTTTCTATGTGATTTTCGGAGAATTTTATTCCGGGACCCCGTAATCCCGAATAACTGTGTAGTATACACTTCAATTTCAGCCGTTCGGAAGGTCGTACCGAAACCTGTTTCTTTTTCTCCCTGTTTTTCAATCACGCGTCCGATCTCATTTCAGGAATCAACCTGTTCGATTTCAGGAATCAACCTATTCGATTTGACCTCAAATAACCAAACTTTAACACATTTTTCACGATAATCCGAGTTTCGGCGAATCTTGCAGTTTTTGGCACACCGCACCCCAAATGTCTTCCGTTTGTGCTCAAACTTTGCGTTCCCGCTTTATCTGACCCGAGAAACTTTCTATGTGATTTCCGGAGAATTTTATTCCAGGACCCCGGAATCCTGAAAAACCGTGTATTATACACACTTCAATTTCAGCCCGTTCGGAAGGTCGTACCGAAACCTGTTTCTATTACTCCCTGTTTTTCAATCACGCGTCCGAGCTCATTTCAGGAATCAACCTGTTCGATTTCAGCCTCAAATAACGAGTTTTAACACATTTTTCACGATAATCTAAGTTTCGGCGAATGCTGGTTTGTGGCACACCGGCACCCCCAAATGTCTTCCGTTGGTGCTCAAACTTTTGCGTGGCCGCTTTATCTGACCCGAGGAACTTTCTCTGTGATTTCCGGAGAATTTTATTCCCGGACCCAAAAATCTCGAAAAACCGTGTATTATACACTTCAATTTCAGCCGTTCAGAAGGTCCGGTCCCTATTTTTCAATCACGCGTCCGAGGTCATTTCAGGAATCAACCTGTTCGATTTCAGGAATCAACCTGTTCGATTTCAGCCTCAAATAACGAGCTTTAACACATTTTTCACGATAATCCGAGTTTCGGCGAATCTTTGGTTTTCAGGCACACCAAGCACCCCCAAATGTCTTCCGTTGGTACTCAAACTTTGCATGGCCGCTTTATCTGACCCGAGGAACTTTCTATGTGATTTCCGGAGAATTTTATTCCGGGACCCCGGAATCTTGAAAAACCGTGTATATATACACAACAATTTCAGCCGTTCGGAAGGTCGTACCGGAACCTGTTTCTTTTTCTCCGTGTTTTTCAATCACGCGTCCGAACTCATTTTAGGAATCAACCTGTTCGATTTCACGAAACAACCTGTTCGATTTCAGCCTCAAATACTCCTAAATGTCTTCCGTTGGTGCTCAAACTTTGCTTGGCCGCTTTATCTGACCCGATGAACTTTCTATGTGATTTCCGGAGAATTTTATTCCGGGACCCCGGAATCCCGGATAACTGTGTAGTATACACTTCAATTTCAGCCGTTCGGAAGGTCGTACCGAAACCTGTTTCTTTTTCTCCCTGTTTTTCAATCACGCGTCCGATCTCATTTCAGGAATCAACCTGTTCGATTTCAGGAATCAACCTATTCGATTTCAAACCTCAAATAACCAAACTTTAACACATTTTTCACGATAATCCGAGTTTTGGCGAATGCCGGCCAGGCACACCGGCACCCCAAATGTCTTCCGTTTGTGCTCAAACTTTGCGTTCCCGCTTTATCTGACCCGAGGAACTTTCTATGTGATTTTAGGAGAATTTTATTCCAGACCCCGGAATCTGAAAAACCGTGTATTATACACTTCATTTCAATTTCGGCCCGTTCGGAAGGTCGCATCAAACTGTTTCTATTACTCCTGTTTTTCAATCACGCGCCCGAGCTCATTTCAGGAATCAACCTGTTCGATTTCACCTCAAATAACGAGCTTTAACACATTTTTCACGATAATCCGAGTTTCGGCGAATGCGGTTTTGCCAGGCACACCGGCACCCCCAAATGTCTTCCGTTGATGCTCAAACTTTGCGTGCCCGCTTTATCTGACCCGAGGAACTTTCTATGTGATTTCCGGAGAATTTTATTCCGGACTCGGAATCTGAAAAACCGTGTATTATACACTTCAATTTCGGCCTGTTCGGAAGGTCGACGGAACCTCGTTTCTTTTTCTCCCTGTTTTTCAATCACGCGTCCGAGCTCATTTCAGGAATCAACCTGTTCGATTTCAGCCTCAAATAACGAGCTTTAACACATTTTTCACGATAATCTCAGTTTCGGCGAATGCTGGTTTGTGGCACACCGGCACCCCCAAATGTCTTCCGTTTGTGCTCAAACTTTGCGTTCCCGCTTTATCTGACCCGAGGAACTTTCTATGTGATTTCCGGAGAATTTTATTCCGGGACCCCGGAATCCTGAAAAAACGTGTATTATACACACTTCAATTTCAGCCCGTTCGGAAGGTCGTACCGAAACCTGTTTCTATTACTCCCTGTTTTTCAATCACGCGTCCGAGCTCATTTCAGGAATCAACCTGTTCGATTTCAGGAATCAACCTGTTCGATTTCAGCCTCAAATAACGAGTTTTAACACATTTTTCACGATAATCCGAGTTTCGGCGAATGCCGGTTTGTGGCACACCGGCACCCCCAAATGTCTTCCATTGATGCTCAAACTTTGCGTGCCCGCTTTATCTGACCCGAGGAACTTTCTATGTGATTTCCGGAGAATTTTATTCCGGGACCCCGGAATCCTGAAAAACCGTGTATTATACACTTCAATTTCAGCCGTTCGGAAGGTCGTACCGGAACCTGTTTCTTTTTCTCCCTGTTTTTCAATCACGCGTCCGAGCTCATTTCAGGAATCAACCTGTTCGATTTCAGCCTCAAATAACGAGCTTTAACACATTTTTCACGATAACCGAGTTTCGGCGAATCTTTGGTTTCAGGCACACCGGCACCCCCAAATGTCTTCCGTTGGTGCTCAAACTTTGCGTGGCCGCTTTATCTCGACCCGAGGAACTTTTCTCGTGATTTCCGGAGAATTTTATTCCGGACCCAAAAATCCCGAAAAACCGTGTATTATACACTTCAATTTGTGACCCGTTCGAAGGTAAATCTAACCCTGTTTCTTTTTCTCCCTATTTTTCAATCACGCGTCCGAGCTCATTTCAGGAATCAACCTGTTCGATTTCAGAAATCAACCTGTTCGATTTCAGCCTCAAATAACGAGCTTTAACACATTTTTCACGATAATCCGAGTTTCGGCGAATGCTGTTTTCTGGCACACCGGCACCCCCAAATGTCTTCCGTTGGTGCTCAAACTTTGCGTGGCCGCTTTATCTGACCCGATGAACTTTCTATGTGATTTCCGGAGAATTTTGTTCCGGGTCCCCGAAATCCCGAAAAACCGTGTATTATACACTTCAATTTCAGCCGTTCGGAAGGTCGTACCAAAACCTGTTTATTTTTCTCCCTGTTTTTCAATCACGCGTCCAAGTGCATTTCACGAATCAACCTTTTCGATTTCAGGAATCAACCTGTTCGATTTCAGCCTCAAATAACGAGCTTTAACACATTTTTCACGATAATCCAAGTTTCGGCGAATGTCGGTTTGTGACACACCGGCACCGCCAAATGTCTTCCGTTGGTGTTCAAACTTTGCGTGGCCGCTTTATCTGACCCGAGGAACTTTCTATGTGATTTTCGGATAATTTTATTCAGGACCTAATCCCGAAAAACCGTGTATTATACACTTCAATTTCAGCCGTTCGGAAGGTCGTACCGGAACCTGTTTCTTTTTCTCCCTGTTTTTCAATCACGCGTCCGAGCTCATTTCAGGAATCAACCTGTTTGATTTCGGGATTCAACCTGTTCGATTTCCGCCTCAAATAACGAGCTTTAACACATTTTTCACGATAATCCGAGTTTCGGCGAATACTGGTTTGTGGCACACCGGCACCCCTAAATGTCCTCCGTTGGTACTCAAACTTTGCATGGCCGCTTTATCTGACCCGAAAAACTTTCCATGTGATTTCCGGAGAATTTTATTCCGGGACCCCGGAATCTTGAAAAACCGTGTATATATACACAACAATTTCAGCCGTTCGGAAGGTCGTACCGGAACCTGTTTCTTTTTCTCCGTGTTTTTCAATCACGCGTCCGAACTCATTTTAGGAATCAACCTGTTCGATTTCACGAATCAACCTGTTCGATTTCAGCCTCAAATACTCCTAAATGTCTTCTGTTGGTGCTCAAACTTTGCGTGGCCGCTTTATCTGACCCGATGAACTTTCTATGTGATTTCCGGAGAATTTTATTCCGGGACCCCGTAATCCCGAATAACTGTGTAGTATACACTTCAATTTCAGCCGTTCGGAAGGTCGTACCGAAACCTGTTTCTTTTTCTCCCTGTTTTTCAATCACGCGTCCGATCTCATTTCAGGAATCAACCTGTTCGATTTCAGGAATCAACCTATTCTATTTCAGCCTCAAATAACCAGCTTTAACACATTTTTCACGATAATCCGAATTTCGGCGAATGCCGGTTTGTGGCACACCGGCACCCCCAAATGTCTTCCGTTTGTGCTCAAACTTTGCGTTCCCGCTTTATCTGACCCGAGGAACTTTCTATGTGATTTCCGGAGAATTTTATTCCAGGACCCCGGAATCCTGAAAAACCGTGTATTATACACACTTCAATTTCAGCCCGTTCGGAAGGTCGTACCGAAACCTGTTTCTATTACTCCCTGTTTTTCAATCACGCGTCCGAGCTCATTTCAGGAATCAACCTGTTCGATTTCAGGAATCAACCTGTTCGATTTCAGCCTCAAATAACGAGTTTTAACACATTTTTCACGATAATCTAAGTTTTGCGAATCTTTGGTTTTCAGGCACACCGGCACCCCCAAATGTCTTCCGTTGGTGCTCAAACTTTTGCGTGGCCGCTTTATCTGACCCGAGGAACTTTCTCTGTGATTTCCGGAGAATTTTATTCCCGGACCCAAAAATCTCGAAAAACCGTGTATTATACACTTCAATTTCAGCCGTTCAGAAGGTCGTACCGGAACCTGTTTCTTTTTCTCCCTATTTTTCAATCACGCGTCCGAGGTCATTTCACAAATCAACCTGTTCGATTTCAGCCTCAAATAACGAGCTTTAACACATTTTTCACGATAATCCGAGTTTCGGCGAATACTGGTTTGTGGCACACCGGCACCCCTAAATGTCTTCCGTTGGTACTCAAACTTTGCATGGCCGCTTTATCTGACCCGAAAAACTTTCCATGTGATTTCCGGAGAATTTTATTCCGGGACCCCGGAATCTTGAAAAACCGTGTATATATACACAACAATTTCAGCCGTTCGGAAGGTCGTACCGGAACCTGTTTCTTTTTCTCCGTGTTTTTCAATCACGCGTCCGAACTCATTTTAGGAATCAACCTGTTCGATTTCACGAATCAACCTGTTCGATTTCAGCCTCAAATACTCCTAAATGTCTTCTGTTGGTGCTCAAACTTTGCGTGGCCGCTTTATCTGACCCGATGAACTTTCTATGTGATTTCCGGAGAATTTTATTCCGGGACCCCGTAATCCCGAATAACTGTGTAGTATACACTTCAATTTCAGCCGTTCGGAAGGTCGTCATCAAACCTGTTTTTTTCTCCCCGTTTTTCAATCACGCGTCCGATCTCATTTCAGAATCAACTTTGTTCGATTTCGTGAATCAACCTATTCTATTTCACCTCAAATAACCAAACTTTAACACATTTTTCACGATAATCCGAGTTTCGGCGAATGCCGGTTTGTGGCACACCGGCACCCCCAAATGTCTTCCGTTTGTGCTCAAACTTTGCGTTCCCGCTTTATCTGACCCGAGGAACTTTCTATGTGATTTCCGGAGAATTTTATTCCAGGACCCCGGAATCCTGAAAAACCGTGTATTATACACACTTCAATTTCAGCCCGTTCGGAAGGTCGTACCGAAACCTGTTTCTATTACTCCCTGTTTTTCAATCACGCGTCCGAGCTCATTTCAGGAATCAACCTGTTCGATTTCAGGAATCAACCTGTTCGATTTCAGCCTCAAATAACGAGTTTTAACACATTTTTCACGATAATCTAAGTTTCGGCGAATCTTTGGTTTCAGGCACACCAAGCACCCCAAATGTCTTCCGTTGGTGCTCAAACTTTTGCGTGGCCGCTTTATATCGACCCGAGGAACTTTTCTCGTGATTTCCGGAGAATTTTATTCCGGACCCAAAAATCTCGAAAAACCGTGTATTATACACTTCAATTTCGGCCGTTCGTTCGAAGGTCGACGGAACCTGTTTCTTTTTCTCCTATTTTTCAATCACGCGTCCGAGGTCATTTCGAAATCAACTGTTCGATTTCAGCCTCAAATAACGAGCTTTAACACATTTTTCACGATAATCGAGTTTTGCGAATCTTTGGTTTCAGGTACACCGGCACCCCCAAATGTCTTCCGTTGGTGCTCAAACTTTTGCGTGGCCGCTTTATCTGACCCGAGGAACTTTCTCTGTGATTTCCGGAGAATTTTATTCCCGGACCCAAAAATCCCGAAAAACCGTGTATTATACACTTCAATTTCACTGTTCGGAAGGTCGACGAACCTGTTTCTTTTTCTCCCTATTTTTCAATCACGCGTCCGAGCTCATTTCAGAATCAACCTGTTCGATTTCAGAAATCAACCTGTTCGATTTCAGCCTCAAATAACGAGCTTTAACACATTTTTCACGATAATCCGAGTTTCGAATCTTTGGTTTCAGGCACACCGGCACCCCCAAATGGCTTCCGTTGATTCTTAAACTTAGCGTGGCCGATTTATCTGACCCGAGGAACTTTCAATGTGATTTCCGGAGAATTTTATTCCGGGACTTTGAATCTGAAAAACCGTGTATTATATACACTTCAATTTTTCACCGTTCGGAAGGTCGAATCGGAACCTCGTTTCTTTTTCTCCGTTTTTCAATCACGCGTCCGAGCTCATTTCAGGAATCAACCTGTTCTATTTCTCGAATCAACTGTTTGATTTCACCTCAAATAACGAGCTTTGACACATTTTTCACGATAATCGAGTTTCAAGAATTTGGTTTGTGGCACTCCGGCACCCCCAAATGTCTTTCGTTGGTGATCAAACTTTGCGTGCCCGCTTTATCTGACCCGAGGAACTTTCTATGTGATTTCAGGAGAATTTTATTCCGGGACCCTGGAATCCTGAAAAACCGTGTATTATATACACTTCAATTTCAGCCGTTCGGAAGGTCGTACCGGAACCTGTTTCTTTTTCTCCCTGTTTTTCAATCACGCGTCCAAGTTCATTTCACGAATCAACCTTTTCGATTTCAGGAATCAACTTGTTCGATTTCAGCCTCAAATAACGAGCTTTAACACATTTTTCACGATAATCCGAGTTTCGGCGAATGCTGGTTTGTGGCACTCCGGCACCCCCAACTGTCTTCCGTTGGTGCTCAAACTTTGCGTGCCTGCTTTATCTGATCCGATGAACTTTCTATGTGATTTCCGGAGAATTTTATTCCGCGACTCCGGAATCCCGAAAAACTGTGTATTATACACTTCAATTTCAGCCGTACGGAAGGTCGTACCGAATCCTGTTTCTTTTTCTCCCTGTTTTTCAATCACGCGTCCGATCTCATTTCAGGAATCAACCTGTTCGATTTCAGCCTCAAATACTCACAAATGTCTTCCGTTGGTGCTCAAATTTTGCGTAGCCGCTTTATCTGACCCGATGAACTTTCTATGTGATTTCCGGAGAATTTTATTCCGGGACCCCGGAATCCCGAAAAACTGTGTATTATAGACTTCAATTTCACCGTTCGGAAGGTCGTCGTATCGAAACCTCTTTCTTTTTCTCCTGTTTTTCAATCACGCGTCCGATCTCATTTCAGAATCAACTGTTCTATTTCGAGAAATCAACATGTTCGATTTCACCTCAAATAACGAGCTTTAACACATTTTTCACGATAATCCGAGTTTGGCGAATCTTTGGTTTGTGGCACACCGGCACCCCAAATGTCTTTGTTGGTGATCAAACTTTGCGTGGCAGCTTTATCTGACCCGAGGAACTTTCTATGTGATTTCCGGAGAATTTTATTCCGGGATCCAAAAATCCCGAAAAACCGTGTATTATACACTACAATTTCACCGCTCGAAGGTCGCATCGGAACTCGTTTATTTTTCTCCCTGTTTTTCAATCACGCGTCCGAGCTCATTTCAGGAATCAACTGTTCGATTTCAGGATTCAACTGTTCGATTTCAAACCTCAAATAACGAGCTTTAACACATTTTTCACGATAATCCGAGTTTCGCGAATCTTTGGTTTGTGGCACACCGGCACCCCCAAATGTCTTCCGTTGGTACTCAAACTTTGCATGGCCGCTTTATCGACCCAAGAACTTTCTATGTGATTTCCGGAGAATTTTATTCGGGACCCCGGAATCCCGAAAAATCGTGTATATATACACAACAATTTCAGCCGTTCGGAAGGTCGTACTGGAACCTGTTTCTTTTTCTCCTGTTTTTCAATCACGCGTCCGAGCTCATTTCAAGAATCAACTGTTCTATTTCGGAATCAACCTTTTCGATTTCAAAGCCTCAAATACTCCCAAATGTCTTCCGTTGGTGCTCAAACTTTGCGTGGCCGCTTTATCTGACCCGATGAACTTTCTATGTGATTTCCGGAGAATTTTATTCGGGACCCCTAATCCCGAAAAATGTGTATTATAGACTTCAATTTCAGCCGTTCGGAAGGTAAATCAAACCTCTTTCTTTTTCTCCTGTTTTTCAATCACGCGTCCGATCTCATTTCAGAATCAACTGTTCTATTTCGTAAATCAACATGTTCGATTTCACCTCAAATAACGAGCTTTAACACATTTTTCACGATAATCCGAGTTTCGCGAATCTTGGTTTGGCACACCGGCACCCCAAATGTCTTGTTGGTGATCAAACTTTGCGTGGCAGCTTTATCGACCCGAGGAACTTTCTATGTGATTTCCGGAGAATTTTATTCCGGATCCAAAATCCGAAAAACCGTGTATTATACACTACAATTTCATTGCCGTTCGAAGGTCGCACCGGAACTCGTTTATTTTTCTCCTCGTTTTTCAATCACGCGTCCGAGCTCATTTCAGGAATCAACCTGTTCGATTTCAGGATTCAACCTGTTCGATTTTAGCCTCAAATAACGTGCTTTAACACATTTTTCACGATAATCCGAGTTTGGCGAATCTTTGGTTTGTGGCACACCGGCACTCCCAAATGTCTTCCGTTGGTACTCAAACTTTGCATGGCCGCTTTATCGACCCGAACCAAGAACTTTCTATGTGATTTCCGGAGAATTTTATTCCGGGACCCGGAATCCCGAAAAAATCGTGTATATATACACAACAATTTCAGCCGTTCGGAAGGTCGCAGGAACTGTTTCTTTTTCTCCTGTTTTTCAATCACGCGTCCGAACTCATTTCAAGAATCAACTGTTCTATTTCGGAATCAACCTGTTCGATTTCACCTCAAATACTCCCAAATGTCTTCCGTTGGTGCTCAAACTTTGCGTGGCCGCTTTATCTGACCCGATGAACTTTCTATGTGATTTCGGAGAATTTTATTCGGGACCCGGAATCCGAAAAATCGTGTATTATAGACTTCAATTTCAGCCGTTCGGAAGGTCGTACCGAAACCTCTTTCTTTTTCTCCCTGTTTTTCAATCACGCGTCCGATCTCATTTCAGGAATCAACCTGTTCTATTTCAGAAATCAACATGTTCGATTTCAGCCTCAAATAACGAGCTTTAACACATTTTTCACGATAATCCGAGTTTCGGCGAATGCTGGTTTGTGGCACACCGGCACCCCCAAATGTCTTCTGTTGGTGATCAAACTTTGCGTGGCAGCTTTATCTGACCCGAGGAACTTTCTATGTGATTTCCGGAGAATTTTATTCCGGGATCCAAAAATCCCGAAAAACCGTGTATTATACACTACAATTTCAGCCGTTCAGAAGGTCGTACCGGAACCTGTTTATTTTTCTCCCTGTTTTTCAATCACGCGTCCGAGCTCATTTCAGGAATCAACCTGTTCGATTTCAGGATTCAACTGTTCGATTTGCCTCAAATAACGAGCTTTAACACATTTTTCACGATAATCCGAGTTTCGGCGAATCTTGGTTTGTGGCACACCAGCACCCCCAAATGTCTTCCGTTGGTACTCAAACTTTGCGTGGCCGCTTTATCGAATTCAAGAACTTTCTATGTGATTTCGGAGAATTTTATTCCGGGACCCCGGAATCCCGAAAAATCGTGTATATATACACAACAATTTCAAACCGTTCGGAAGGTCGACGGAACTGTTTCTTTTTTCTCCCTGTTTTTCAATCACGCGTCCGAACTCATTTCAAGAATCAACCTGTTCTATTTCAGGAATCAACCTTTTCGATTTCAGCCTCAAATACTCCCAAATGTCTTCCGTTGGTGCTCAAACTTTGCGTGGCCGCTTTATCTGACCCGATGAACTTTCTATGTGATTTCCGGAGAATTTTATTCCGGGACCCCGGAATCCCGAAAAACTGTGTATTATAGACTTCAATTTCAGCCGTTCGGAAGGTCGTACCGAAACCTCTTTCTTTTTCTCCTGTTTTTCAATCACGCGTCCGATCTCATTTCGGGAATCAACTGTTCTATTTGTAAATCAACATGTTCGATTTCAGCCTCAAATAACGAGCTTTAACACATTTTTCACGATAATCCGAGTTTCGGCGAATGCTGGTTTGTGGCACACCGGCACCCCCAAATGTCTTCTGTTGGTGATCAAACTTTGCGTGGCAGCTTTATCTGACCCGAGGAACTTTCTATGTGATTTCCGGAGAATTTTATTCCGGGATCCAAAAATCCCGAAAAACCGTGTATTATACACTACAATTTCAGCCGTTCAGAAGGTCGTACCGGAACCTGTTTATTTTTCTCCCTGTTTTTCAATCACGCGTCCGAGCTCATTTCAGGAATCAACCTGTTCGATTTCAGGATTCAACCTGTTCGATTTTAGCCTCAAATAACGTGCTTTAACACATTTTTCACGATAATCCGAGTTTCGGCGAATGCTGGTTTGTGGCACACCGGCACTCCCAAATGTCTTCCGTTGGTACTCAAACTTTGCATGGCCGCTTTATCTGACCCGAAGAACTTTCTATGTGATTTCCGGAGAATTTTATTCCGGGACCCCGGAATCCCGAAAAATCGTGTATATATACACAACAATTTCAGCCGTTCGGAAGGTCGTACCGGAACCTGTTTCTTTTTCTCCCTGTTTTTCAATCACGCGTCCGAACTCATTTCAAGAATCAACCTGTTCTATTTCAGGAATCAACCTGTTCGATTTCAGCCTCAAATACTCCCAAATGTCTTCCGTTGGTGCTCAAACTTTGCGTGGCCGCTTTATCTGACCCGATGAACTTTCTATGTGATTTCCGGAGAATTTTATTCCGGGACCCCGGAATCCCGAAAAACTGTGTATTATAGACTTCAATTTCAGCCGTTCGGAAGGTCGTACCGAAACCTCTTTCTTTTTCTCCCTGTTTTTCAATCACGCGTCCGATCTCATTTCAGGAATCAACCTGTTCTATTTCAGAAATCAACATGTTCGATTTCAGCCTCAAATAACGAGCTTTAACACATTTTTCACGATAATCCGAGTTTCGGCGAATGCTGGTTTGTGGCACACCGGCACCCCCAAATGTCTTCTGTTGGTGATCAAACTTTGCGTGGCAGCTTTATCTGACCCGAGGAACTTTCTATGTGATTTCCGGAGAATTTTATTCCGGGATCCAAAAATCCCGAAAAACCGTGTATTATACACTACAATTTCAGCCGTTCAGAAGGTCGTACCGGAACCTGTTTATTTTTCTCCCTGTTTTTCAATCACGCGTCCGAGCTCATTTCAGGAATCAACCTGTTCGATTTCAGGATTCAACCTGTTCGATTTTAGCCTCAAATAACGTGCTTTAACACATTTTTCACGATAATCCGAGTTTCGGCGAATGCTGGTTTGTGGCACACCGGCACTCCCAAATGTCTTCCGTTGGTACTCAAACTTTGCATGGCCGCTTTATCTGACCCGAAGAACTTTCTATGTGATTTCCGGAGAATTTTATTCCGGAATCCCGAAAAATCGTGTATATATACACAACAATTTCAAACCGTTCGGAAGGTCGTACCGGAACCTGTTTCTTTTTCTCCCTGTTTTTCAATCACGCGTCCGAACTCATTTCAAGAATCAACCTGTTCTATTTCAGGAATCAACCTGTTCGATTTCAGCCTCAAATACTCCCAAATGTCTTCCGTTGGTGCTCAAACTTTGCGTGGCCGCTTTATCTGACCCGATGAACTTTCTATGTGATTTCCGGAGAATTTTATTCCGGGACCCCGGAATCCCGAAAAACCGTGTATTATACACTTCAATTTCAGCCGTTCGGAAGGTCGTACCGAAACCTGTTTCTTTTTCTCCCTGTTTTTCAATCACGCGTCCGATCTCATTTGAGGAATCAACCTTTTCGATTTCAGGAATCACCTGCTCGATTTCAGCCTCAAATAACAAGCTTTAACACATTTTCCACGATAATCCGAGTTTCGGCGAATGCTGGTTTGTGGCACACCGGCACCCCCAAATGTCTTCTGTTGGTGATCAAACTTTGCGTGGCAGCTTTATCTGACCCGAGAAACTTTCTATGTGATTTCCGGAGAATTTTATTCCGGGATCCAAAAATCCCGAAAAACCGTGTATTATACACTTCAATTTCAGCCGTTCAGAAGGTCGTACCGGAACCTGTTTCTTTTTCTCCCTGTTTTTCAATCACGCGTCCGAGCTCATTTCAGGAATCAACCTGTTCGATTTCAGCCTCAAATAACGAGCTTTAACACATTTTTCACGATAATCCGAGTTTCGGCGAATGCTGGTTTGTGGCACACCGGCACCCCCAAATGGCTTCCGTTGATTCTTAAACTTAGCGTGGCCGATTTATCTGACCCGAGGAACTTTCTATGTGATTTCCGGAGAATTTTATTCCGGGACCCCGGAATCCGGAAAAACCGTGTATTATATAATATACACTTCAATTTTAGCCGTTCGGAAGGTCGTACCGGAACCTGCTTCTTTTTCTCCCTGTTTTTCAATCACGGGTCCGAGTTCATTTCAGGAATCAACGAGTTCGATTTCAGGAATAAACCTGTTCGATTTCAGCCTCAAATAAAGAGTTTTAACACATTTTTCACGATAATCCGAGTTTCGACGAATGCTGGTTTGTGGCACACCGGCACCCCCAAATGTCTTCCGTTTGTGCTCAAACTTTGCGTGGCCGCTTTATCTGACCCGAGGAACTTTCTATGTGATTTCCGGAGAATTTTATTCCGGGACCCCAAAATCCCCAAAAACCGTGTATTATACACTTCAATTTCAGCCGTTCGGAAGGTCGTACTGGAACCTGTTTGTTTTTCTCCCTGTTTTTCAATCACACGTCCGAGCTCATTTCAGGATTTAACCTGTTCGATTTCAGGAATCAACCTGTTTGATTTCAGCCTCAAATAACGAGCTTTAACACATTTTTCACGATAATCCGAGTTTCGGCGACTGCTGGTTTGTGGCACTCCGGCACCCCCAAATGTCTTTCGTTGGTGCTCAAACTTTGCGTGCCCGCTTTACATGACCCGAGGAACTTTCTATGTGATTTCAGGAGAATTTTATTCCGGGACCCCGGAATCCTGAAAAACCGTGTATTATATATACACTTCAATTTCAGCCGTTCGGAAGGTCGTACCGGAACTTGTTTCTTTTTCTCCCTGTTTTTCAATCACGCGTCCAAGTTCATTTCACGAATCAACCTTTTCGATTTCACGAATCAACCTGTTCGATTTCAGCCTCAAATAACGAGCTTTAACACATTTTTCACGATAATCCGAGTTTCGGCGAATGCTGGTTTGTTGCACACCGGCACCCCCAAATGTCTTCCGTTGGTGCTCAAACTTTTCGTGGCTGCTTTATCTGACCCGATGAACTTTCTATGTGATTTCCGGAGAATTTTATTCCGGGACTCCGGAATCCCGAAAAACTGTGTATTATACACTTCAATTTCAGCCGTTCGGAAGGTCGTACCGAATCCTGTTTCTTTTTCGCCCTGTTTTTCAATCATGCGTCCGATCTCATTTCAGGAATCAACCTGTTCGATTTCAGGAATAAACCTGTTCGATTTCAGCCTCAAATACTCCCAAATGTCTTCCGTTGGTGCTCAAACTTTGCGTGGCCGCTTTATCTGACCCGATGAACTTTCTATGTGATTTCCGGAGAATTTTATTCCGGGACCCCGGAATCCCGAAAAACTGTGTATTATACACTTCAATTTCAGCCGTTCGGAAGGTCGTTCCGAAACCTGTTTCTTTTTCTCCCTGTTTTTCAATCACGCGTCCGATCTCATTTCAGGAATCAACCTGTTCTATTTCGAAATCAACTTTGTTCGATTTCGACCTCAAATAACGAGCTTTAACACATTTTTCACGATAATCCGAGTTTCGGCGAATGCTGGTTTGTGGCACACCGGCACCCCCAAATGTCTTCTGTTGGTGATCAAACTTTGCGTGGCAGCTTTATCTGACCCGAGGAACTTTCTATGTGATTTCCGGAGAATTTTATTCCGGGATCCAAAAATCCCGAAAAACCGTGTACTATACACTTCAATTTAAGCCGTTCAGAAGGTCGTACCGGAACCTGTTTCTTTTTCTCCCTGTTTTTCAATCACGCGTCCGAGTTCATTTCAGGAATCAACCTGTTCGATTTCAGGATTCAACCTGTTCGATTTCCGCCTCAAATAACGAGCTTTAACACATTTTTCACGATAATCCGAGTTTCGGCGAATACTGGTTTGTGGCACACCGGCACCCCTAAATGTCTTCCGTTGGTACTCAAACTTTGCATGGCCGCTTTATCTGACCCGAAAAACTTTCTATGTGATTTCCGGAGAATTTTATTCCGGGACCCCGGAATCTTGAAAAACCGTGTATATATACACAACAATTTCAGCCGTTCGGAAGGTCGTACCGGAACCTGTTTCTTTTTCTCCCTGTTTTTCAATCACGCGTCCGATCTCATTTGAGGAATCAACCTTTTCGATTTCAGGAATCAACCTGTTCGATTTGAGCCTCAAATACTCCCAAATGTCTTCCGTTGGTGCTCAAACTTTGCGTGGCCGCTTTATCTGACCCGATGAACTTTCTATGTGATTTCCGGAGAATTTTATTCCGGGACCCCGGAATCCCGAAAAACTGTGTATTATACACCTCAATTTCAGCCGTTCGGAAGGTCGTACCGAAACCTGTTTCTTTTTCTCCCTGTTTTTCAATCACGCGTCCGATCTCATTTGAGGAATCAACCTTTTCGATTTCAGGAATCAACCTGCTCGATTTCAGCCTCAAATAACGAGCTTTAACACATTTTTCATGATAATCCGAGTTTCGGCGAATGCCGGTTTGTGGCACACCGGCACCCCCAAATTTCTTCCGTTTGTGCTCAAACTTTGCGTGCCCGCTTTATCTGACCCGATGAACTTTCTATGTGATTTCCGGAGAATTTTATTCCGGGACCCCGGAATCCTGAAAAACCGTGTATTTTACACACTTCAATTTCAGCCCGTTCGGAAGGTCGTACCGGAACCTGTTTCTTTTACTCCCTGTTTTTCAATCACGCATCCGAGCTCATTTTCAGGAATCAACCTATTCGATTTCAGCCTCAAATAACGAGTTTTAACACATTTCAGGATAATCCGAGTTTCGGCGAATGCTGGTTTGTGGCACACCGGCACCCCCAAATGTCTTCCGTTCGTGCTCAAACTTTGCGTGGCCGCTTTATCTGACCCGAGAAACTTTCTATGTGATTTCCGGAGAATTTTATTCCGGGACCCTAAAATCCCGAAAAACCGTGTATTATATACTTCAATTTCAGCCGTTCGGAAGGTCATACCAGAACCTGATTCTTTTTCTCCCTGTTTTTCAAACACGCGTCCGAGCTCATTTCAGGAATCAACCTGTTCGATTTCGGGAATCAACCTGTTCGATTTCAGCCTCAAATAACGAGCTTTAACACATCTTTCACGATAATCCGAGTTTCGGCGAATGCTGGTTTGTGGCACACCGGCACCCCGAAATGTCTTTCGTTGGTGCTCAAACTTTGCGTGGCCGCTTTATCTGACCCGAGGAACTTTCTATGTTATTTCCGGAGAATTTTATTCCGAGACCCCGGAATCCCGAAAAACCGTGTATTATATACTTCAATTTCAACCGTTCGGAAGGTCGTACCGGAACCTGTTTCTTTTTCTCCCAGTTTTTCAATCACGTGCCCGAGCTCATTTCAGGAATCAACCTGTTCGATTTCAGGAATCAACCTATTCGATTTCAGATTCAAATAACGAGCTTTAACACATTTTTCACGATAATCCGAGTTTCGGCGAATGCCGGTTTGTATTTGTGGCACACCGGCACCCCCAAATGTCTTCCGTTGGTACTCAAACTTTGCGTGCCCGCTTTATCTGACCCGAGGAACTTTCTATGTGATTTCCGGAGAATTTTATTCCGGGACCCCGGAATCCTGAAAAACCGTGTATTATATACACTTCAATTTCAGCCGTTCGGAAGGTCGTACCGGAACCTGTTTCTTTTTCTCCCTGTTTTTCAGTCACACGTCCGAGCTCATTTCAGAAATCAACCTGTTCGATTTCAGCCTCAAATAACGAGCTTTAACACATTTTTCACGATAATCCGAGTTTCAGCGACTGATGGTTTGTGGCACACCGACACCCCCAAACGTCTTCCGTTCGTGCTCAAACTTTCCGTGGCCGCTTTATCTGACCCGAGGAACTTTCTATGTGATTTCCGGAGAATTTTATTCCGGGACTCCGGAATCCCGAAAAACCGTGTATTATACACTTCAATTTCAGCCGTTCGGAAGGTCTTACCGGAACCTGTTTCTTTTTCTCCCTGTTTTTCAATGACGCGTCCGAGCTCATTTCAGGAATCAACCTGTTCGATTTCAGGAATCAACCTGATCGATTTCAGCCTCAAATAACGAGCTTTAACACATTTTTCACGATAATCCGAGTTTCGGCGAATGCCGGTTTGTGACACACCGGCACCCCCAATTGTCTTCCGTTGGTGTTCAAACTTTGCGTGGCCGCTTTATCTGACCCGATGAACTTTCTGTGTGATTTTCGGAGAATTTTATTCCGGGACTCCGGAATCCCGAAAAACCGTGTATTATACACTTCAATTTCACCCTTCGGAAGGTCTTACCGGAACCTGTTTCTTTTTCTCCCTATTTTTCAATGACGCGTTCGAGCTCATTTCAGGAATCAACCTGTTCGATTTCAGGAATCAACCTGATCGATTTCAGCCTCAAATAACGAGCTTTAACACATTTTTCAAGATAATCCGAGTTTCGGCGAATGCTGGTTTGTGCCACACCGGCACCCCCAAATGTCTTCCGTTGGTGCTCAAACTTTGCATGGCCGCTTTTTCTGACCCGAGGAACTTTGTATGTGATTTCCGGAGAATTTTATTCCCGGACCCCGGAATCCCGAAAAACCGTGTATTATACACTTCAATTTCAGCCGTTCGGAAGGTCGTACCGGAACCTGTTTCTTTTTCTCCCTGTTTTTCAATCACGCGTCCGAGCTCATTTCAGGAATCTACCTGTTCGATTTAAGGAATCAACCTGTTCGATTTCAGCCTCAAATAACGAGCTTTAACACATTTTTCACGATAATCCGAGTTTCGGCGAATGCTGGTTTGTGGCACACCGGCACCCCCAAATGTCTTCCGTTGGTGATCAAACTTTGCGTGACAACTTTATCTGACCCGAGGAACTTTCTATGTGATTTCCGGAGAATTTTATTCCGGGACTCCGGAATCCCGAAAAACTGGGTATTATACACTTCAATTTCAACCGTTCGGAAGGTCTTACCGGAACCTGTTTCTTTTTCTCCCTGTTTTTCAATGACGCGTCCGAGCTCATTTCAGGAATCAACCTGTTCGATTTCAGGAATCAACCTGATCGATTTCAGCCTCAAATAACGAGCTTTAACACATTTTTCACGATAATCCGAGTTTCGGCGAATGCCGGTTTGTGACACACCGGCACCCCCAAATATCTTCCGTTGGTGTTCAAACTTTGCGTGGCCGCTTTATCTGACCCGAGGAACTTTCTATGTGATTTTCGGAGAATTTTATTCCGGGACCCCGGAATCCCGAAAAACCGTGTATTATACACTTCAATTTCAGCCGTTCGGAAGGTCGTACCAAAACCTGTTTCTTTTTCTCCCTGTTTTTCAATCACGCGTCCAAGTGCATTTCACGAATCAACCTTTTTCGATTTCAGGAATCAACCTGTTCGATTTCAGCCTCAAATAACGAGCTTTAACACATTTTTCACGATAATCCGAGTTTCGGCGAATGCCGGTTTGTGACACACCGGCACCCCCAAATTTCTTCCGTTGGTGTTCAAACTTTGCGTGGCCGCTTTATCTAACCCGAGGAACTTTCTATGTGATTTTCGGAGAATTTTATTCCGGGACCCCGGAATCCCGAAAAACCGTGTATTATACACTTCAATTTCAGCCGTTCGGAAGGTCGTACCAAAACCCGTTTCTTTTTCTCCCTGTTTTTCAATCACGCGTCCAAGTGCATTTCACGAATTAACCTTTTCGATTTCAGGAATCAACCTGATCGATTTCAGCCTCAAATAACGAGCTTTAACTCATTTTTCACGATAATCCGAGTTTCGGCGAATGCCGGTTTGTGACACACCGGCACCCCCAAATGTCTTCCGTTGGTGTTCAAACTTTGCGTGGCCGCTTTATCTGACCCGAGGAACTTTCTATGTGATTTTCGGAGAATTTTATTCCGGGACCCCAGAATCCCGAAAAACCGTGTATTATACACTTCAATTTCAGCCGTTCGGAAAGTTGTACCGGAACCTGTTTCTTTTTCTCCCTGTTTTTCAATCACACGTCCAAGTTCATTTCACGAATCAACCTTTTCGATTTCAGGAATCAACCTGTTCGATTTCAGCCTCAAATAACGAGCTTTAACACATTTTTCACGATAATCCGAGTTTCGGCGAATGCCGGTTTGTGACACACCGGCACCCCCAAATGTCTTCCGGTGGTGTTCAAACTTTGCGTGGCCGCTTTATCTGACTCGAGGAACTTTCTATGTGATTTTCGGAGAATTTTATTCCGGGACCCCGGAATCCCGAAAAACCGTGTATTATACACTTCAATTTCAGCCGTTCGGAAGGTCGTACCAAAACCTGTTTCTTTTTCTCCCTGTTTTTCAATCACGCGTCCAAGTGCATTTCACGAATCAACCTTTTCGATTTCAGGAATCAACCTGTTCGATTTCAGCCTCAAATAACGAGCTTTAACACATTTTTCACGATAATCCAAGTTTCGGCGAATGTCGGTTTGTGACACACCGGCACCGCCAAATGTCTTCCGTTGGTGTTCAAACTTTGCGTGGCCGCTTTATCTGACCCGAGGAACTTTCTATGTGATTTTCGGATAATTTTATTAGGGACCGGAATCCGAAAAACCGTGTATTATACACTTCAATTTCAGCCGTTCGGAAGGGTAAATCGGAACTGTTTCTTTTTCTCCTGTTTTTCAATCACGCGTCCGAGCTCATTTCAGGAATCAACCTGTTCGATTTTAGCCTCAAATAACGAGCTTTAACACATTTTTCACGATAATCCGAGTTTCGGCGAATCTTTGGTTTTGGCACACCAAGCACCCCAAATGTCTTCCGTTGGTACTAAAACTTTGCATGGCCGCTTTATCTTACCCGAGGAACTTTATATGTGATTTCCGGAGAATTTTATTCCGGGACCCCGGAATCCTGAAAAACCGTGTATTGTATACACAACAATTTCAGCCGTTCGGAAGGTCGTGATCGGAACTGTTTTTTTTCTCCTGTTTTTCAATCACGCGTCCGAACTCATTTCGGGAATCAACCTGTTCGATTTCAACCTCAAATAACGAGCTTTAACACATTTTTCACGATAATCCGAGTTTCGGCGAATCTTTGGTTTTGGCACACATGGCACCACCAAATGTCTTCCGTTGGTGCTCAAACTTTGCGTGGCCGCTTTATCTGACCCGACGAACGTTCTTTGTGATTTCCGGAGAATTTTATTAGGGACGGAATCCCGAAAAACCGTGTAATATACACTTCAATTTCAACCGTTCGGAAGGTCGACGGAACTGTTTCTTTTTCTCCCTGTTTTTCAATCACGCGTCTGAGCTCATTTCAGGAATCAACCTGTTCGATTTCAGGATTCAACCTGTTCGATTTCAGCCTCAAATAACGAGCTTTAACACATTTTTCACGATAATCCGAGTTTCGGCGAATGCTGGTTTGTGGCACACCGGCACCACCAAATGTCTTCCGTTGGTGCTCAAACTTTGCGTGGCCGCTTTATCTGACCCGACGAACGTTCTTTGTGATTTCCGGAGAATTTTATTCCGGGACCCTGGAATCCCGAAAAACCGTGTAATACACACTTCAATTTCAGCCGTTCGGAAGGTCGTACCGGAACCTGTTTCTTTTTCTCCTTGTTTTTCAATCAAGCGTCCGATCTCATTTCAGGAACCAACCTGTTCGATTTCGTGGATTCAACTGTTCGATTTCAGCCTCAAATAACGAGCTTTAACACATTTTTCACGATAATCCGAGTTTCGGCGAATGCCGGTTTGTGGCACAACGACACCCCCAAATGTCTTCCGTTGGTGCTCAAACTTTGCGTGTCCGCTTTATCTGACCCGAGGAACTTTCTATGTGATTTCCGGAGAATTTTGTTCCGGGACCCCGGAATCCCGAAAAACCGTGTATTATACACTTCAATTTCAGCCATTCGGAAGGTCGTACCGGAACCTGTTTCTTTTTCTCCCTGTTTTTCAATCACGCGTCTGAGCTCATTTCAGGAATCAACCTGTTCGATTTCAGGATTCAACCTGTTCGATTTCAGCCTCAAATAACGAGCTTTAACACATTTTTCACGATAATCCGAGTTTCGGCGAATGCCGGTTTGTGGCACACCGGCCCAAAAGTCTTCCGTTGGTGCTCAAACTTTGCGTGGCCGCTTTATCTGACCCGATGAACTTTCTATGTGATTTCCGGAGAATTTTGTTCCGGGTCCCCGAAATCCCGAAAAACCGTGTATTATACACTTCAATTTCAGCCGTTCAGAAGGTTGTACCGAAAACTGTTTCTTTTTCTCCCTGTTTTTCAATCACGCGTCTGAGCTCATTTCTGGAATCAACCTGTTCGATTTCAGGATTCAACCTGTTCGATTTCAGCCTCAAATAACGAGCTTTAACACATTTTTCACGATAATCCGAGTTTCGGCGAATGCCGGTTTGTGGCACACCGGCACCCCCAAATGTCTTCCGTTGGTGCTCAAACTTTGCGTGGCCGCTTTATCTGACCCGATGAACTTTCTATGTGATTTCCGGAGAATTTTGTTCCGGGACCCCGAAATCCCGAAAAACCGTGTATTATACACTTCAATTTCAGCCGTTCGGAAGGTCGTACCAAAACCTGTTTCTTTTTCTCCCTGTTTTTCAATCACGCGTCCAAGTGCATTTCACGATTCAACCTTTTCGATTTCAGGAATCAACCTGTTCGATTTCAGCCTCAAATAACGAGCTTTAACACATTTTTCACGATAATCCAAGTTTCGGCGAATGTCGGTTTGTGACACACCGGCACCGCCAAATGTCTTCCGTTGGTGTTCAAACTTTGCGTG
This sequence comes from Silene latifolia, assembly GCF_048544455.1. Taxonomy (NCBI): domain Eukaryota; kingdom Viridiplantae; phylum Streptophyta; class Magnoliopsida; order Caryophyllales; family Caryophyllaceae; genus Silene; species Silene latifolia. The sequence continues at coordinate 39,189 of NW_027413260.1, forward strand.
GCCGCTTTATCTGACCCGAGGAACTTTCTATGTGATTTTCGGATAATTTTATTCCGGGACCCCGGAAAACCGTGTATTATACACTTCAATTTTACCGTTCGGAAGGTCGTCGCAGGAACTGTTTCTTTTTCTCCTGTTTTTCAATCACGCGTCCGAGCTCATTTGGGAATCAACTGTTCGATTTGACCTCAAATAACGAGCTTTAACACATTTTTCACGATAATCGAGTTTCGGCGAATCTTTGGTTTGTGGCACACCAAGCACCCCCAAATGTCTTCCGTTGGTACTAAAACTTTGCATGGCCGCTTTATCTTACCCGAGGAACTTTATATGTGATTTCCGGAGAATTTTATTCGGGACCGGAATCTGAAAAACCGTGTATTGTATACACAACAATTTGACCGTTCGAAGGTCGTCGGAACTGTTTTTTTTCTCCTGTTTTTTCAATCACGCGTCCGAACTCATTTCAGGAATCAACCTGTTCGATTTCAGCCTCAAATAACGAGCTTTAACACATTTTTCACGATAATCCGAGTTTCGGCGAATGCTGGTTTGTGGCACACCGGCACCACCAAATGTCTTCCGTTGGTGCTCAAACTTTGCGTGGCCGCTTTATCTGACCCGACGAACGTTCTTTGTGATTTCCGGAGAATTTTATTCCGGGACCCTGGAATCCCGAAAAACCGTGTAATATACACTTCAATTTCAGCCGTTCGGAAGGTCGTACCGGAACCTGTTTCTTTTTCTCCCTGTTTTTCAATCACGCGTCTGAGCTCATTTCAGGAATCAACCTGTTCGATTTCAGGATTCAACCTGTTCGATTTCAGCCTCAAATAACGAGCTTTAACACATTTTTCACGATAATCCGAGTTTCGGCGAATGCTGGTTTGTGGCACACCGGCACCACCAAATGTCTTCCGTTGGTGCTCAAACTTTGCGTGGCCGCTTTATCTGACCCGACGAACGTTCTTTGTGATTTCCGGAGAATTTTATTAGGGACCCCGGAATCCAAAACCGTGTAATACACACTTCAATTCGGTAGTTCGGAAGGTGACGGAACCCTGTTTCTTTTTCTCCTTGTTTTTCAATCAAGCGTCCGATCTCATTTCAGGAACCAACCTGTTCGATTTCAGGATTCAACCTGTTCGATTTCAGCCTCAAATAACGAGCTTTAACACATTTTTCACGATAATCCGAGTTTCGGCGAATAACGGTTTGTGGCACAACGACACCCCCAAATGTCTTCCGTTGGTGCTCAAACTTTGCGTGTCCGCTTTATCTGACCCGAGGAACTTTCTATGTGATTTCCGGAGAATTTTGTTCCGGGACCCCGGAATCCCGAAAAACCGTGTATTATACACTTCAATTTCAGCCATTCGGAAGGTCGTACCGGAACCTGTTTCTTTTTCTCCCTATTTTTCAATCACGCGTCTGAGCTCATTTCAGGAATCAACCTGTTCGATTTCAGGATTCAACCTGTTCGATTTTAGCCTCAAATAACGAGCTTTAACACATTTTTCACGATAATCCGAGTTTCGGCGAATGCCGGTTTGTGGCACACCGGCACCCCCAAATGTCTTCCGTTGGTGCTCAAACTTTGCGTGGCCGCTTTATCTGACCCGATGAACTTTCTATGTGATTTCCGGAGAATTTTGTTCCGGGTCCCCGAAATCCCGAAAAACCGTGTATTATACACTTCAATTTCAGCCGTTCAGAAGGTTGTACCGAAAACTGTTTCTTTTTCTCCCTGTTTTTCAGTCACGCGTCTGAGCTCATTTCAGGAATCAACCTGTTCGATTTCAGGATTCAACCTGTTCGATTTCAGCCTCAAATAACGAGCTTTAACACATTTTTCACGATAATCCAAGTTTCGGCGAATGTCGGTTTGTGACACACCGGCACCGCCAAATGTCTTCCGTTGGTGTTCAAACTTTGCGTGGCCGCTTTATCTGACCCGAGGAACTTTCTATGTGATTTTCGGATAATTTTATTCCGGGACCCCGGAATCCCGAAAAACCGTGTATTATACACTTCAATTTCAGCCGTTCGGAAGGTCGTACCGGAACCTGTTTCTTTTTCTCCCTGTTTTTCAATCACGCGTCCGAGCTCATTTCAGGAATCAACCTGTTCGATTTCAACCTCAAATAACGAGCTTTAACACATTTTTCACGATAATCCGAGTTTCGGCGAATGCTGGTTTGTGGCACACCGGCACCCCCAAATGTCTTCCGTTGGTACTAAAACTTTGCATGGCCGCTTTATCTGACCCGAGGAACTTTATATGTGATTTCCGGAGAATTTTATTCCGGGACCCCGGAATCCTGAAAAACCGTGTATTGTATACACAACAATTTGACCGTTCGGAAGGTCGACGGAACTGTTTCTTTTTCTCCTGTTTTTCAATCACGCGTCGAACTCATTTCAGGAATCAACTGTTCGATTTGACCTCAAATAACGAGCTTTAACACATTTTTCACGATAATCCGAGTTTCGGCGAATGCTGGTTTGTGGCACACCGGCACCACCAAATGTCTTCCGTTGGTGCTCAAACTTTGCGTGGCCGCTTTATCTGACCCGACGAACGTTCTTTGTGATTTCCGGAGAATTTTATTCCGGGACCCTGGAATCCCGAAAAACCGTGTAATACACACTTCAATTTCAGCCGTTCGGAAGGTCGTACCGGAACCTGTTTCTTTTTCTCCTTGTTTTTCAATCAAGCGTCCGATCTCATTTCAGGAACCAACCTGTTCGATTTCAGGATTCAACCTGTTCGATTTCAGCCTCAAATAACGAGCTTTAACACATTTTTCACGATAATCCGAGTTTCGGCGAATGCCGGTTTGTGGCACAACGGCACCCCCAAATGTCTTCCGTTGGTGCTCAAACTTTGCGTGTCCGCTTTATCTGACACGAGGAACTTTCTATGTGATTTCCGGAGAATTTTGTTAGGGACCCGGAATCCCGAAAAACCGTGTATTATACACTTCAATTTCAAACGTTCGGAAGGTCGTGCGGAAACTGTTTCTTTTTCTCCTGTTTTTCAATCACGCGTCGAGCTCATTTCAGGAATCAACTTTGTTCGATTTCAGGATTCAACTTTGTTCGATTTCAGCCTCAAATAACGAGCTTTAACACATTTTTTCACGATAATCCGAGTTTCGTGAATCTTTGGTTTGTGGCACACCGGCACCCCAAATGTCTTCCGTTGGTACTCAAACTTTGCATGGCCGCTTTATCTGACCCGAGGAACTTTATATGTGATTTCCGGAGAATTTTATTCGGGACCGGAATCCTAAAAACCGTGTATTGTATACACAACAATTTTGACCGTTCGGAAGGTCGTAAATCAGGAACCTGTTTCTTTTTCTCCTTGTTTTTCAATCAAGCGTCCGATCTCATTTCAGGAACCAACCTGTTCGATTTCAGGATTCAACCTGTTCGATTTCGACCTCAAATAACGAGCTTTAACACATTTTTCACGATAATCCGAGTTTGGCGAATCGGCCAGGCACAACGGCACCCCCAAATGTCTTCCGTTGGTTCTCAAACTTTGCGTGTCCGCTTTATCTGACCCGAGGAACTTTCTATGTGATTTCCGGAGAATTTTGTTCCGGGACCCCGGAATCCCGAAAAACCGTGTATTATACACTTCAATTTCAGCCGTTCGGAAGGTCGTACCGGAACCTGTTTCTTTTTCTCCCTGTTTTTCAATCACGCGTCTGAGCTCATTTCAGGAATCAACCTGTTCGATTTCAGGATTCAACCTGTTCGATTTCAGCCTCAAATAACGAGCTTTAACACATTTTTTCACGATAATCCGAGTTTCGGCGAATGCTGGTTTGTGGCACACTGGCACCCCCAAATGTCTTCCGTTGGTACTCAAACTTTGCATGGCCGCTTTATCTGACCCGAGGAACTTTATATGTGATTTCCGGAGAATTTTATTCCGGGACCCCGGAATCCTAAAAAACCGTGTATTGTATACACAACAATTTCAGCCGTTCGGAAGGTCGTACCGGAACCTGTTTCTTTTTCTCCTTGTTTTTCAATCAAGCGTCCGATCTCATTTCAGGAACCAACCTCTTCGATTTCAGGATTCAACCTGTTCGATTTCAGCCTCAAATAACGAGCTTTAACACATTTTTCACGATAATCCGAGTTTCGGCGAATGCCGCCAGGCACAACGGCACCCCCAAATGTCTTCCGTTGGTGCTCAAACTTTGCGTGTCCGCTTTATCTGACCCGAGGAACTTTCTATGTGATTTCCGGAGAATTTTGATCCGGGACCCCGGAATCCCGAAAAACCGTGTATTATACACTTCAATTTCAGCCGTTCGGAAGGTCGTACTGGAACCTGGTTCTTTTTCTCCCTGTTTTTCAATCACGCGTCTGAGCTCATTTCAGGAATCAACCTGTTCGATTTCAGGATTCAACCTGTTCGATTTCAGCCTCAAATAACGAGTTTTAACACATTTTTCACGATAATCCGAGTTTGGCGAATCTTTGGTTTGTGGCACACCGGCACCACCAAATGTCTTCCGTTGGTGCTCAAACTTTGCGTGGCCGCTTTATCTGACCCGACGAACGTTCTTTGTGATTTCCGGAGAATTTTATTAGGGACCCCTGGAATCCCGAAAACCGTGTAATACACACTTCAATTTACCGTTCGGAAGGTCGTGATTGGAACTGTTTCTTTTTCTCCTTGTTTTTCAATCAAGCGTCCGATCTCATTTCAGGAACCAACCTGTTCGATTTTGGATTCAACTGTTCGATTTCACCTCAAATAACGAGCTTTAACACATTTTTCACGATAATCCGAGTTTCGGCGAATGCCGGTTTGTGGCACAACGACACCCCCAAATGTCTTCCGTTGGTGCTCAAACTTTGCGTGTCCGCTTTATCTGACCCGAGGAACTTTCTATGTGATTTCCGGAGAATTTTGTTCGGGACCCCGAAAAACCGTGTATTATACACTTCAATTTTGACCATTCGGAAGGTAAATTAGGAACCTGTTTCTTTTTCTCCCTGTTTTTCAATCACGCGTCGAGCTCATTTCAGGAATCAACCTGTTCGATTTCAGGATTCAACTGTTCGATTTGACCTCAAATAACGAGCTTGAACACATTTTTCACGATAATCCGAGTTTCGGCGAATGCCGGTTTTTGACACACCGGCACCCCAAAATGTCTTCCGTTGGTGCTCAAACTTTGCGTGGCCGCTTTATCAGACCCGATGAACTTTCTATGTGATTTCCGGAGAATTTTGTTCGGGTCCCCAAATCCCAGAAAAACCGTATATTATACACTTCAATTTCGGCCCGTTCGAAGGTTGTACCGAAAACTGTTTCTTTTTCTCCTGTTTTTCAATCACGCGTCGAGCTCATTTGGAATCAACCTGTTCGATTTCAGGATTCAACTGTTCGATTTGCCTCAAATAACGAGCTTTAACACATTTTTCACGATAATCGAGTTTCGGCGAATGCCGGCCAGGCACACCGGCACCCCAAATGTCTTCCGTTGGTGCTCAAACTTTGCGTGGCCGCTTTATCTCACCCGATGAACTTTCTATGTGATTTCCGGAGAATTTTATTCCGGGACCCCGAAATCCCGAAAAACCGTGTATTATACACTTCAATTTCAGCCGTTCGGAAGGTCGTACCAAAACCTGTTTCTTTTTCTCCCTGTTTTTCAATCACGCGTCCAAGTGCATTTCACGAATCAACCTTTTCGATTTCAGGAATCAACCTTTGATTTCGATTTGACCTCAAATAACGAGCTTTAACACATTTTTCACGATAATCCAAGTTTCGGCGAATGTCGGTTTGTGACACACCGGCACCGCCAAATGTCTTCCGTTGGTGTTCAAACTTTGCGTGGCCGCTTTATCTGACCCGAGGAACTTTCTATGTGATTTTCGGATAATTTTATTCCGGGACCCCGGAATCCCGAAAAACCGTGTATTATACACTTCAATTTCAGCCGTTCGGAAGGTAAACCGGAACTGTTTCTTTTTCCCCTGTTTTTCAATCACGCGTCCGAGCTCATTTCAGGAATCAACCTGTTCGATTTCAGCCTCAAATAACGAGCTTTAACACATTTTTCACGATAATCCGAGTTTCGGCGAATGCTGGTTTGTGGCACACCGGCACCCCCAAATGTCTTCCGTTGGTACTAAAACTTTGCATGGCCGCTTTATCTGACCCGAGGAACTTTATATGTGATTTCCGGAGAATTTTATTCCGGGACCCCGGAATCCTGAATAACCGTGTATTGTATACACAACAATTTCAGCCGTTCGGAAGGTCATACCGGAACCTGTTTCTTTTTCTCCCTGTTTTTCAATCACGCGTCCGAACTCATTTCAGGAATCAACCTGTTCGATTTCAGCCTCAAATAACGAGCTTTAACACATTTTTCACGATAATCCGAGTTTCGGCGAATGCTGGTTTGTGGCACACCGGCACCACCAAATGTCTTCCGTTGGTGTTCAAACTTTGCGTGCCCGCTTTATCTGACCCGACGAACGTTCTTTGTGATTTCCGGAGAATTTTATTCCGGGACCCTGGAATCCCGAAAAACCGTGTAATATACACTTCAATTTCAGCCGTTCGGAAGGTCGTACCGGAACCTGTTTCTTTTTCTCCTTGTTTTTCAATCAAGCGTCCGATCTCATTTCAGGAACCAACCTGTTCGATTTCAGGATTCAACCTGTTCGATTTCAGCCTCAAATAACGAGCTTTAACACATTTTTCACGATAATCCGAGTTTCGGCGAATGCCGGTTTGTGGCACACCGGCACCCCCAAATGTCTTCCGTTGGTGCTCAAACTTTGCGTGTCCGCTTTATCCGACCCGAGGAACTTTCTATGTGATTTCCGGAGAATTTTGTTCCGGGACCCCGGAATCCCGAAAAACCGTGTATTATACACTTCAATTTCAGCCGTTCGGAAGGTCGTACCGGACCCTGTTTCTTTTTCTCCCTGTTTTTCAATCACGCGTCTGAGCTCATTTCAGGAATCAACCTGTTCGATTTCAGGATTCAACCTGTTCGATTTCAGCCTCAAATAACGAGCTTTAACACATTTTTTCACGATAATCCGAGTTTCGGCGAATGCTGGTTTGTGGCACACCGGCACCCCCAAATGTCTTCCGTTGGTACTCAAACTTTGCATGGCCGCTTTATCTGACCCGAGGAACTTTATATGTGATTTCCGGAGAATTTTATTCCGGGACCCCGGAATCCTAAAAAACCGTGTATTGTATACACAACAATTTCAGCCGTTCGGAAGGTCGTACCGGAACCTGTTTCTTTTTCTCCTTGTTTTTCAATCAAGCGTCCGATCTCATTTCAGGAACCAACCTGTTCGATTTCAGGATTCAACCTGTTCGATTTCAGCCTCAAATAACGAGCTTTAACACATTTTTCACGATAATCCGAGTTTCGGCGAATGCCGGTTTGTGGCACAACGGCACCCCCAAATGTCTTCCGTTGGTGCTCAAACTTTGCGTGTCCGCTTTATCTGACCCGAGGAACTTTCTATGTGATTTCCGGAGAATTTTGTTCCGGGACCCCGGAATCCCGAAAAACCGTGTATTATACACTTCAATTTCAAACCGTTCGGAAGGTCGATCGGAACCTGTTTCTTTTTCTCCTGTTTTTCAATCACGCGTCCGAGCTCATTTCAGGAATCAACCTGTTCGATTTCAGGATTCAACTGTTCGATTTCGACCTCAAATAACGAGCTTTAACACATTTTTCACGATAATCCGAGTTTCGGCGAATCGTTTGCCAGGCACACCGGCACCCCCAAATGTCTTCCGTTGGTGCTCAAACTCTGCGTGCCCGCTTTATCTGACCCGATGAACTTTCTATGTGATTTCCGGAGAATTTTGTTCCGGGACCCCGAAATCCCGAAAAACCGTGTATTATACACTTCAATTTCAGCCGTTCAGAAGGTTGTACCGAAAACTGTTTCTTTTTCTCCCTGTTTTTCAATCACGCGACCGAACTCATTTCAGGAATCAACCTGTTCGATTTCAGGAATCAACCTGTTCGATTTCAGCCTCAAATAACGAGCTTTAACACATTTTTCACGATAATCCGAGTTTCGGCGAATGCTGGTTTGTGGCACACCGGCACCCCCAAATGTTTTCCGTTGGTGCTCAAACTTTGCGTGGCTGCTTTATCTAACCCGATGAACTTTCTATGTGATTTCCGGAGAATTTTGTTCCGGGACCCCGGAATCCCGAAAAACCGTGTATTATACACTTCAATTTCGGTAGTTCGGAAGGTAAATCAGGAACTGTTTCTTTTTCTCCCTGTTTTTCAATCACGCGTCTGAGCTCATTTCAGGAATCAACCTGTTCGATTTCAGGATTCAACCTATTCGATTTCAGCCTCAAATAACGAGCTTTAACACATTTTTCACGATAATCCGAGTTTCGGCGAATGCTGGTTTGTGGCACACCGGCACCCCCAAATGTCTTCCGTTTGTACTCAAACTTTGCATGGCCGCTTTATCTGACCCGAGGAACTTTATATGTGATTTCCGGAGAATTTTATTCCGGGACCCCGGAATCCTAAAAAACCGTGTATTGTATACACAACAATTTCAGCCGTTCGGAAAGTCGTACCGGAACCTGTTTCTTTTTCTCCCTGTTTTTCAATCACGCGTCCGAACTCATTTCAGGAATCAACCTGTTCGATTTCAGGAATCAACCTGTTCGATTTCAGCCTCAAATAACGAGCTTTAACACATTTTTCACGATAATCCGAGTTTCGGCGAATGCTGGTTTGTGGCACACCGGCACCCCCAAATGTCTTCCGTTGGTGCTCAAACTTTGCGTGGCTGCTTTATCTAACCCGATGAACTTTCTATGTGATTTCCGGAGAATTTTATTCCGGGACACCGGAATCCCGAAAAACTGTGTATTATACACTTCAATTTCAGCCGTTCGGAAGGTCGTACCGAATCCTGTTTCTTTTTCTCCCTGTTTTTCAATCACGCGTTCGATCTCATTTCAGGAATCAACCTAGTCGATTTCAGGAATCAACCTGTTCGATTTCAGTCTCAAATAACTAGCTTGAACACATTTTTCACGATAATCCGAGTTTCGGCGAATGCCGGTTTTTGACACACCGGCACCCCAAAATGTCTTCCGTTGGTGCTCAAACTTTGCGTGCCCGCTTTATCTGACCCGAGGAACTTTCTATGTGATTTTCGGAGAATTTTGTTCTGGGACCCCGGAATCTCGAAAAACCGTGTATTATACACTTCAATTTCAGCCGTTCGGAAAGTCGTACCGGAACCTGTTTCTTTGTGACACCCTCACTTATCGCGGAAAAGTAAACACGTAATTCTAGAATAAAACTGCATGGATATGTTTGTAATAGGTTCAATTGGGTAAAAACCTGTAATTTTTAAAACCTGAACCTGTTATAAAGATATCCAAAAGGGAAGGTGTCAAACATGCAAGGTCCAAAATAAGAGAAGTTATACAAACCAAATATGAGAAAGGGAGTCATATGTCCCTAAAATGTATGTGACATAAAAAGGGTTTAAGGGTCACAATGAAATAAAACCAGTCTAGGTCCCAAGGTTACTTTGCTCGCTAGCTCGTCCATGTACCCCATATATGCATCACCTACCTGTCATTCGCATTTTATACAAATACGAAAGCCACAGTCAGTGGGGAGTAACTCCGAGTTCTCTCAGCCACGAAATGTCATAATTAATATAACATGTAAACATAAAAATATGAATACGAATCACACACTGCCTTAGCATATAGATGCTAAGGCAATCGTGCTTATCATGTGAACAACAATATAACGCCACATAGTCCTAGCATGTGAATACTAGACCGACTCATACTACACTATCATGTGAATCACATAACATCCAGGAATCCAAACTCTATCAACCATAGCCGGCTTGCATCTCACCTTCTATGATTCATAGAATCATCAAACAAGAAAGGGCAATATATCAAAGACAGGCATAAGTTCTTAGTCCCGTCAATAGTCACTTTGTAACTCGAGTCTATACCACGAGGTAGGGAAGGTAATCGAACCGGTATCTTGGCTCAGCGGTTACTATTAAGAAAACATGGCCAAGAGACAACACAACTTGACCTAAAATCTGCCTTGAGACCTAGACATGCGGATACACACCACCGCACCCAAGACCCACAACTTTTTTTAAAACAAGTGAAGTGAGTACCCTAAGGACACCACCGAAGGGTTGGCTAGTACTTAAGCTGACCCCATACTATCAAAATAAGTACCTGAGGTCATGCCCCAACTTGGATATAAATCCACTAGTCAGGAACACAAAGGCTATCAAGCAGTGAACATATACTCGTCAGAGACTATAAAGACCTATCTATGATGAAGGCCGAAATACTCACCTAGGACCTAGTCCCAGCTAGTCCCAGCTTGAATACTTTAGCCCACACCACACAAGACTCACCACACAAGTCAAGTAAGACACCCACTTAACCTTAAGAGGGCAAAAAGTCCTACTTACCAACATAAAATCTAATATTCTATCATGTGAAAGACTATATAAATATCTATTTACAGCATACAATCCCAACAGAATCCTCAATATCAATAATAATCCAAATTCCAGCTAACCAACAATACCATAATCTATGAGAACAAGCTAAAATGGCAAAGACAAGAAGACTGAAGTATAAGGCAACCAATTCATCCAACAACCAACATGTGAAATGATAATTACGAATATCAAGGCATAACATAAAACCTCCAATAACAACTAATCTTACCTCAAAGACAAACCCTCGACCCGAGTCCCGTAACGGGTCATCGGTCAAATCGAGGCTGACTGGTTAAAACCTAGTTTGACCAAACTCGTTCGGTCAATCTGGCCCAGCTCAGAGTCTTGGCCTACTTTGGCCCAAATTACAAATTTTATCGCTATATTATTCTCATGCTATTTCTAATTTCTATCATGTGAAAAACGAAAGTAACACATTATCAATCACCTAAACACTTAACAAACAACAGGCACACATTAACTACTAATGTGACATTAATTCGTCGAGTAACTCGAAATAGTTACCTTAAACTAGCAAAGAGACAAGCAATAAACTTGAGGAAGCTTCTAAAACCCAAAATTATTCTTCATCTTCAACCACATATGAGTCACAACGGATTGACGAAACGAACGAAAGGAGCGCTATGGAACAAAAATAGTTGAAAACGGATGACAAACGGAGCACCTGGACGGATTATAGACAAAGGTTGAAGAAGGAACAATAGGAGGACGAAGAAGGACGAAGAAAAACAAAAGAGACGTGGGGAATTGAAAGAATGATTGACCAGCCTGCTAGCTTGCTATATATTATACGTACGTTTCTTCGTCGTTAAGAAACTTCGATCGTTATTAAAACCGTTTCGAGTTAAATTTAACCGATTTAAGTAAAAGTTTCAGTAATAAAACGGAATCAATAATAAATAAATTTAATGAGTGAAAATAAAATAAACTCAGCTAGTTAACGGAAATAATACGATATCAGCTTGAATCGGAATTATTAGCGATTTTTACGAAACTAACGGATATTAATAAAAATTGCTATTTTAGTGAAATAAGCTCAAAATAGCTAATTGGACGGTTTTGTTCCCAAAATCCATCACGGGTTCACTTAAAACAACTTTCATAAGGACTCGCAAAGAAACGGGAATTATTAAATAAATAAACCCGAACTAACTTCAATAAATTCGAACTAACTTTAAATAAACTTATTAATGATTATTAAAATTAACGTATCGAATTATGATGAAAATAATTAATTAGCTAAGCATATATATATAAATCGTTAAATGATGTAATTAAATTCAAAATAGCAATTAAAAGAATTTTATTCAACTTAATAAAATACGGGGTGTTACATTCTTTTTCTCCCTGTTTTTCAATCACGCGTCCGAGTTCATTTCAGGAATCAACCTGTTCGATTTCAGCCTCAAATAACAAGCTTTAACACATTTTTCACGATAATCCGAGTTTCGGCGAATGCTGGTTTGTGGCACACCGGCACCCCCAAATGTCTTCTGTTGGTACTCAAACTTTGCATGGCCGCTTTATCTGACCCGAAGAACTTTCTATGTGATTTCCGGAAAATTTTATTAGGGACTCGGAATCTGAAAAACCGTGTATTATATACACAACAATTTCACCGTTCGGAAGGTCGCATCGGAACCTGTTTCTTTTTCTCCCTGTTTTTCAATCACGCGTCCGAACTCATTTCGGGAATCACCCTGTTCGATTTCAGGAATCAATCTGTTCGATTTCAGCCTCAAATACTCCCAAATGTCTTCCGTTGGTGCTCAAACTTTGCGTGGTCGCTTTATCTGACCCGAGGGACTTTCTATGTGATTTCCGGAGAATTTTATTCCGGGACCCCGGAATCCCGAAAAACCGTGTATTATACACTTCAATTTCAGCCGTTCAGAAGGTCTTACCGGAACCTGTTTCTTTTTCTCCCTGTTTTTTAATGACGCGTCCGAGCTCATTTCAGGAATCAACCTGTTCGATTTCAGGATTCAACCTGATCGATTTCAGCCTCAAATAACGAGCTTTAACTCATTTTTCACGATAATCCGAGTTTCGGCAAATGCCGGTTTGTGACACACCGGCACCCCCAAATGTCTTCCGTTGGTGTTCAAACTTTGCGTGGCCGCTTTATCTGACCCGAGGAACTTTTTATGTGATTTTCGGAGAATTTTATTCCGGGATCCCGGAATCCCGAAAAACCGTATATTATACACTTCAATTTCAGCCGTTCGGAAGGTCGTACCAGAACCTGTTTCTTTTTCTCCCTGTTTTTAAATCACGCGTCCAAGTTCATTTCACGAATCAACCTTTTCGATTTCAGAAATCAACCTGTTCGATTTCAGCCTCAAATAACGAGCTTTAACACATTTTTCACGATAATCCGAGTTTCGGCGAATGCCGTTTTTGTGACACACCGCACCCCCAAATGTCTTCCGTTGGTGTTCAAACTTTGCGTGGCCGCTTTATCAGACCCGAGGAACTTTCTATGTGATTTTCGAGAGAATATTATTAGGGACCGGAATCACAAAAACCGTGTATTATACACTTCAATTTGTACCGTTCGGAAGGTCGTCATCGGAACTGTTTCTTTTTCTCCCTGTTTTTCAATGACGCGTCCGAGCTCATTTCAGGAATCAACCTGTTCGATTTCAGGAAGCAACCTGTTCGATTTCAGCCTCAAATAACGAGCTTTAACACATTTTTCACGATAATCCGAGTTTCGGCGAATGCTGGTTTGTGGCACACCGGCACCACCAAATGTCTTCCGTTGGTGCTCAAACTTTGCGTGACCGCTTTATCTGACCCGAGGAACTTTCTATGTGATTTTCGGAGAATTTTATTCCGGGACCTCGGAATCCCGAAAAACCGTGTATTATACACTTCAATTTCAGCCGTTCAGAAGGTAAATCTGGAAACTGTTCCTTTTTCTCCCTGTTTTACAATCACGCGTCCGAGCTTATTTCAGGAATCAACCTGTTCGATTTCAGCCTCAAATAACGAGTTTTAACACATTTTTCACGATAATCCGAGTTTCGGCGAATGATGGTTTGGGCACACCGGCACCCCCAAATGTCTTCCGTTGGAGCTCAAACTTTGCGTGGCCGCTTTATCTGACCCGAGGAACTTTCTATGTGATTTACGGAGAACTTTATTCCAGGACCTCGGAATCCCGAAAAACCGTGTATTATACACTTCAATTTCAGCCGTTCTAGAGGTCGTACCGGAACCTGTTCCTTTTTCTCCCTGTTTTTCAATCACGCGTTCGATCTCATTTCAGGAATCAACCTGTTCGATTTCAGGAATCAACCTGTTCGATTTCAGCCTCAAATAACGAGCTTTAACACATTTTTCACGATAATCCGGAGTTTGCGAATCTTTGGTTCAGGCACACCGGCACCACCAAATGTCTTCCGTTGGTGCTCAAACTTTGCGTGGCCGCTTTATCTGACCCGAGGAACTTTCTTTGTGATTTCCGGAGAATTTTATTCCGGGACACACCGGAATCCGAAAAACCGTGTAATACACACTTCAATTTCAGCCGTTCGGAAGGTCGTACCGGAACCTGTTTCTTTTCTCCTTGTTTTTCAATCACGCATCCGAGCTTATTTCAGGAATCAACCTGTTTGATTTCAGGAATCACCCTGTTCGATTTCAGCCTCAAATAACGAGCTTTAACACATTTTTCACGATAATCCGAGTTTCGGCGAATGCTGGTTTGGGCACACCGGCACCCCAAAATGTCTTCCGTTGGTGCTCAAACTTTGCGTGGCCGCTTTATCTGACCCGAGTAACTTTCTATGTGATTTTCGGAGAATTTTATTCTGGGATCACGGAATCCCGAAAAACCGTGTATTATACACTTCAATTTTAGTTCGGAAGGTAAATCGGAACTGTTTCTTTTTCTCCCTGTTTTTCAATCACGCGTCCGAGCTTATTTCAGGAATCAACTTGTTCGATTTCAGGAATCAACCTGTTCGATTTCAGGATTCAACCTGATCGATTTCAGCCTCAAATAACGAGCTTTAACTCATTTTTCACGATAATCCGAGTTTCGGCAAATGCCGGTTTGTGACACACCGGCACCCCCAAATGTCTTCCGTTGGTGTTCAAACTTTGCGTGGCCGCTTTATCTGACCCGAGGAACTTTTTATGTGATTTTCGGAGAATTTTATTAGGGATCCGGAATCCGAAAAACCGTATATTATACACTTCAATTTCAGCCGTTCGGAAGGTCGTACCGGAACCTGTTTCTTTTTCTCCTTGTTTTTAAATCACGCGTCCAAGTTCATTTCACGAATCAACCTTTTCGATTTCAGCCTCAAATAACGAGCTTTAACACATTTTTTCACGATAATCCGAGTTTCGGCGAATGCTGGTTTGTGGCACACCGGCACCCCCAAATATCTTCCGTTGGTACTCAAACTTTGCATGGCCGCTTTATCTGACCCGAGAAACTTTATATGTGATTTCCGGAGAATTTTATTCCGGGGCCCCGGAATCCTAAAAAACCGTGTATTGTATAGACAACAATTTCAGCCGTTCGGAAGGTCGTACCGGAACCTGTTTCTTTTTCTCCCTGTTTTTCAATCACGCATCCGAACTCATTTCAGGAATCAACCTGTTCGATTTCAGGAATCAACCTGTTCGATTTCAGCCTCAAATAACGAGCTTTAACACATTTTTCACGATAATCCGAGTTTTTGAATCTTTGGTTTGTGGCACACCGGCACCCCCAAATGTCTTCCGTTGGTGCTCAAACTTTGCGTGGCTGCTTTATCTAACCCGATGAACTTTCTATGTGATTTCCGGAGAATTTTATTCCGGGACCCCGGAATCCCGAAAAACTGTGTATTATACACTTCAATTTCAGCCGTTCGGAAGGTCGTACCGAATCCTGTTTCTTTTTCTCCCTGTTTTTAAATCACGCGTCCGATCTCATTTCAGGAATCAACCTAGTCGATTTCAGGAATCAACCTGTTCGATTTCAGTCTCAAATAACTAGCTTGAACACATTTTTCACGATAATCCGAGTTTCGGCGAATGCCGGTTTGTGACACACCGGCACCCCAAAATGTCTTCCGTTGGTGCTCAAACTTTGCGTGCCCGCTTTATCTGACCCGAGGAACTTTCTATGTGATTTTCGGAGAATTTTGTTCTGGGACCCCGGAATCTCGAAAAACCGTGTATTATACACTTCAATTTCAGCCGTTCGGAAAGTCGTACCGGAACCTGTTTCTTTGTGACACCCTCACTTATCGCGGAAAAGTAAACACGTAATTCTAGAATAAAACTGCATGGATATGTTTGTAATAGGTTCAATTGGGTAAAAACTTGTAATTTTAAAACTCGAACGTTATAAAGATATCCAAAAGGGAAGGTGTCAAACATGCAAGGTCCAAAATAAGAGAAGTTATACAAACCAAATATGAGAAAGGGAGTCATATGTCCCTAAAATGTATGTGACATAAAAAGGGTTTAAGGGTCACAATGAAATAAAACCAGTCTAGGTCCCAAGGTTACTTTGCTCGCTAGCTCGTCCATGTACCCCATATATGCATCACCTACCTGTCATTCGCATTTTATACAAATACGAAAGCCACAGTCAGTGGGGAGTAACTCGAGTTCTCTCGACCCACGAAATGTCATAATTAATATAACATGTAAACATAAAAATATGAATACGAATCACACACTGCCTTAGCATATAGATGCTAAGGCAATCGTGCTTATCATGTGAACAACAATATAACGCCACATAGTCCTAGCATGTGAATACTAGACCGACTCATACTACACTATCATGTGAATCACATAACATCCAGGAATCCAAACTCTATCAACCATAGCTAGCTTGCATCTCACCTTCTATGATTCATAGAATCATGAAACAAGAAAGGGCAATATATCAAAGACAGGCATAAGTTCTTAGTCCCGTCAATAGTCACTTTGTAACTCGAGTCTATACCACGAGGTAGGGAAGGTAATCGAACCGGTATCTTGGCTCAGCGGTTACTATTAAGAAAACATGGCCAAGAGACAACACAACCCAGACCCTAAAATCTGCTTGAGACCTAGACATGCGGATACACACCACCGCACCCAAGACCCACAACTTTTTTTAAAACAAGTGAAGTGAGTACCCTAAGGACACCACCGAAGGGTTGGCTAGTACTTAAGCTGACCCCATACTATCAAAATAAGTACCTGAGGTCATGCCCCAACTTGGATATAAATCCACTAGTCAGGAACACAAAGGCTATCAAGCAGTGAACATATACTCGTCAGAGACTATAAAGACCTATCTATGATGAAGGCCGAAATACTCACCTAGGACCTAGTCCCAGCTAGTCCCAGCTTGAATACTTTAGCCCACACCACACAAGACTCACCACACAAGTCAAGTAAGACACCCACTTAACCTTAAGAGGGCAAAAAGTCCTACTTACCAACATAAAATCTAATATTCTATCATGTGAAAGACTATATAAATATCTATTTACAGCATACAATCCCAACAGAATCCTCAATATCAATAATAATCCAAATTCCAGCTAACCAACAATACCATAATCTATGAGAACAAGCTAAAATGGCAAAGACAAGAAGACTGAAGTATAAGGCAACCAATTCATCCAACAACCAACATGTGAAATGATAATTACGAATATCAAGGCATAACATAAAACCTCCAATAACAACTAATCTTACCTCAAAGACAAACCCTCGACCCGAGTCCCGCGACGGGTCATCGGTCAAATCGAGGCTGACTGGTTTAAACCTAGTTTGACCAAACTCGTTCGGTCAATCTGGCCCAGCTCAGAGTCTTGCCCTACTTTGGCCCAAATTACAAATTTTATCGCTATATTATTCTCATGCTATTTCTAATTTCTATCATGTGAAAAACGAAAGTAACACATTATCAATCACCTAAACACTTAACAAACAACAGGCACACATTAACTACTAATGTGACATTAATTCGTCGAGTAACTCGAAATAGTTACCTTAAACTAGCAAAGAGACAAGCAATAAACTTGAGGAAGCTTCTAAAACCCAAAATTATTCTTCATCTTCAACCACATATGAGTCACAACGGATTGACGAGAACGACGAAAGGAGCGCTATGGAACAAAAATAGTTGAAAACGGATGACAAACGGAGCACCTGGACGGATTATAGACAAAGGTTGAAGAAGGAACAATAGGAGGACGAAGAAGGACGAAGAAAAACAAAAGAGACGTGGGGAATTGAAAGAATGATTGACCAGCCTGCTAGCTTGCTATATATTATACGTACGTTTCTTCGTCGTTAAGAAACTTCGATCGTTATTAAAACCGTTTCGAGTTAAATTTAACCGATTTAAGTAAAAGTTTCAGTAATAAAACGGAATCAATAATAAATAAATTTAATGAGTGAAAATAAAATAAACTCAGCTAGTTAACGGAAATAATACGATATCAGCTTGAATCGGAATTATTAGCGATTTTTACGAAACTAACGGATATTAATAAAAATTGCTATTTTAGTGAAATAAGCTCAAAATAGCTAATTGGACGGTTTTGTTCCCAAAATCCATCACGGGTTCACTTAAAACAACTTTCATAAGGACTCGCAAAGAAACGGGAATTATTAAATAAATAAACCCGAACTAACTTCAATAAATTCGAACTAACTTTAAATAAACTTATTAATGATTATTAAAATTAACGTATCGAATTATGATGAAAATAATTAATTAGCTAAGCATATATATATAAATCGTTAAATGATGTAATTAAATTCAAAATAGCAATTAAAAGAATTTTATTCAACTTAATAAAATACGGGGTGTTACATTCTTTTTCTCCCTGTTTTTCAATCACGCGTCCGAGTTCATTTCAGGAATCAACCTGTTCGATTTCAGCCTCAAATAACAAGCTTTAACACATTTTTCACGATAAGCCGAGTTTCGGCGAATGCTGGTTTGTGGCACACCGGCACCCCCAAATGTCTTCTGTTGGTACTCAAACTTTGCATGGCCGCTTTATCTGACCCGAAGAACTTTCTATGTGATTTCCGGAAAATTTTATTCCGGGACTCCGGAATCCTGAAAAACCGTGTATTATATACACAACAATTTCAGCCGTTCGGAAGGTCGTACCGGAACCTGTTTCTTTTTCTCCCTGTTTTTCAATCACGCGTCCGAACTCATTTCGGGAATCACCCTGTTCGATTTCAGGAATCAATCTGTTCGATTTCAGCCTCAAATACTCCCAAATGTCTTCCGTTGGTGCTCAAACTTTGCGTGGTCGCTTTATCTGACCCGAGGGACTTTCTATGTGATTTCCGGAGAATTTTATTCCGGGACCCCGGAATCCCGAAAAACCGTGTATTATACACTTCAATTTTTGTAGTTCGGAAGGTCTTACCGGAACCTGTTTCTTTTTCTCCCTGTTTTTTAATGACGCGTCCGAGCTCATTTCAGGAATCAACCTGTTCGATTTCAGGATTCAACCTGATCGATTTCAGCCTCAAATAACGAGCTTTAACTCATTTTTCACGATAATCCGAGTTTCGGCAAATGCCGGTTTGTGACACACCGGCACCCCCAAATGTCTTCCGTTGGTGTTCAAACTTTGCGTGGCCGCTTTATCTGACCCGAGGAACTTTTTATGTGATTTTCGGAGAATTTTATTCGGGATCCGGAATCCGAAAAACCGTATATTATACACTTCAATTTCAGCCGTTCGGAAGGTCGTACCGGAACCTGTTTCTTTTTCTCCCTGTTTTTAAATCAGGCGTCCAAGTTCATTTCACGAATCAACCTTTTCGATTTCAGAAATCAACCTGTTCGATTTCAGCCTCAAATAACGAGCTTTAACACATTTTTCACGATAATCCGAGTTTCGGCGAATGCCGTTTTGTGACACACCGGCACCCCCAAATGTCTTCCGTTGGTGTTCAAACTTTGCGTGGCCGCTTTATCTGACCCGAGGAACTTTCTATGTGATTTTCAGAGAATTTTATTCCGGGACCCCGGAATCACGAAAAACCGTGTATTATACACTTCAATTTCAGCCGTTCGGAAGGTCGTACCGGAACCTGTTTCTTTTTCTCCCTGTTTTTCAATGACGCGTCCGAGCTCATTTCAGGAATCAACCTGTTCGATTTCAGGAAGCAACCTGTTCGATTTCAGCCTCAAATAACGAGCTTTAACACATTTTTCACGATAATCCGAGTTTCGGCGAATGCTGGTTTGTGGCACACCGGCACCACCAAATGTCTTCCGTTGGTGCTCAAACTTTGCGTGACCGCTTTATCTGACCCGAGGAACTTTCTATGTGATTTTCGGAGAATTTTATTCCGGGACCTCGGAATCCCGAAAAACCGTGTATTATACACTTCAATTTCAGCCGTTCAGAAGGTCGTACCGGAACCTGTTCCTTTTTCTCCCTGTTTTACAATCACGCGTCCGAGCTTATTTCAGGAATCAACCTGTTCGATTTCAGCCTCAAATAACGAGTTTTAACACATTTTTCACGATAATCCGAGATTCGGCGAATGATGGTTTGGGCACACCGGCACCCCCAAATGTCTTCCGTTGGAGCTCAAACTTTGCGTGGCCGCTTTATCTGACCCGAGGAACTATCTATGTGATTTACGGAGAATTTTATTCCGGGACCTCGGAATCCCGAAAAACCGTGTATCACTTCAATTTCAGCCGTTCTAGAGGTCGTACCGGAACCTGTTCCTTTTTCTCCCTGTTTTTCAATCACGCGTTCGATCTCATTTCAGGAATCAACCTGTTCGATTTCAGGAATCAACCTGTTCGATTTCAGCCTCAAATAACGAGCTTTAACACATTTTTCACGATAATCCGAGTTTCGGCGAATGCTGGTTTGTGGCACACCGGCACCACCAAATGTCTTCCGTTGGTGCTCAAACTTTGCGTGGCCGCTTTATCTGACCCGAGGAACTTTCTTTGTGATTTCCGGAGAATTTTATTCCGGGACACTGGAATCCCGAAAAACCGTGTAATACACACTTCAATTTCAGCCGTTCGGAAGGTCGTACCGGAACCTGTTTCTTTTCTCCTTGTTTTTCAATCACGCGTCCGAGCTTATTTCAGGAATCAACCTGTTCGATTTCAGGAATCACCCTGTTCGATTTCAGCCTCAAATAACGAGCTTTAACACATTTTTCACGATAATCCGAGTTTCGGCGAATGCTGGTTTGGGCACGCCGGCACCCCAAAATGTCTTCCGTTGGTGCTCAAACTTTGCGTGGCCGCTTTATCTGACCCGAGTAACTTTCTATGTGATTTTCGGAGAATTTTATTCCTGGACCTCGGAATCCCGAAAAACCGTGTATTATACACATCAATTTCAGCCGTTCGGAAGGTCGTACCGGAACCTGTTTCTTTTTCTCCCTGTTTTTCAATCCACGTCCGAGCTTATTTCAGGAATAATTTTGTTCGATTTCAGGAATCAACCTGTTCGATTTCAGGATTCAACCTGATCGATTTCAGCCTCAAATAACGAGCTTTAACTCATTTTTCACGATAATCCGAGTTTTGGCAAATGCCGGTTTGTGACACACCGGCACCCCCAAATGTCTTCCGTTGGTGTTCAAACTTTGCGTGGCCGCTTTATCTGACCCGAGGAACTTTTTATGTGATTTTCGGAGAATTTTATTCCGGGATCCCGGAATCCCGAAAAACCGTATATTATACACTTCAATTTCAGCCGTTCGGAAGGTCGTACCGGAACCTGTTTCTTTTTCTCCCTGTTTTTAAATCACGCGTCCAAGTTCATTTCACGAATCAACCTTTTCGATTTCAGAAATCAACCTGTTCGATTTCAGCCTCAAATAACGAGCTTTAACACATTTTTCACGATAATCCGAGTTTCGGCGAATGCCAATTTGTGACACACCGGCACCCCCAAATGTCTTCCGTTGGTGTTCAAACTTTGCGTGGCCGCTTTATCTGACCCGAGGAACTTTCTATGTGATTTTCAGAGAATTTTATTCCGGGACCCCGGAATCCCGAAAAACCGTGTATTATACACTTCAATTTCAGCCGTTCGGAAGGTCGTACCGGAACCTGTTTCTTTTTCTCCCTGTTTTTCAATGACGCGTCCGAGCTCATTTCAGGAATCAACCTGTTCGATTTCAGGAATCAACCTGTTCGATTTCAGCCTCAAATAACGAGCTTTAACACATTTTTCACGATAATCCGAGTTTCGGCGAATGCTGGTTTGTGGCACACCGGCACCACCAAATGTCTTCCGTTGGTGATCAAACTTTTCGTGGCCGCTTTATCTGACCCGAGGAACTTTCTATGTGATTTTCGGAGAATTTTATTCCGGGACCTCGGAATCCCGAAAAACCGTGTATTATACACTTCAATTTCAGCCGTTCAGAAGGTCGTACCAGAACCTGTTCCTTTTTCTCCCTGTTTTACAATCACGCGTCCGAGCTTATTTCAGGAATCAACCTGTTCGATTTCAGCCTCAAATAACGAGTTTTAACACATTTTTCACGATAATCTGAGTTTGGGCGAATGCTGGTTTGTGGCACACCGGCACCACCAAATGTCTTCCGTTGGTGCTCAAACTTTGCGTGGCCGCTTTATCTGACCCGAGGAACTTTCTTGGTGATTTCCGGAGAATTTTATTCCGGGACCCTGGAATCCCGAAAAACCGTGTAATACACACTTCAATTTCAGCCGTTCGGAAGGTCGTATCGGAACCTGTTTCTTTTTCTCCTTGTTTTTCAATCACGCGTCCGAGCTCATTTCAGGAATCAACCTGTTCGATTTCAGGAATCAACCTGTTCGATTTCAGCCTCAAATAACGAGCTTTAACACATTTTTCACGATAATCCGAGTTTCGGCGAATGATGGTTTGGGCACACCGGCACCCCCAAATGTCTTCCGTTGGTGCTCAAACTTTGCGTGGCCGCTTTATCTGACCCGAGGAACTTTCTATGTGATTTACGGAGAATTTTATTCCGGGACCTCGGAATCCCGAAAAACCGTGTATTACACTTCAATTTCAGCCGTTCTAGAGGTCGTACCGGAACCTGTTCCTTTTTCTCCCTGTTTTTCAATCACGCGTTCGATCTCATTTCAGGAATCAACCTGTTCGATTTCAGGAATCAACCTATTCGATTTCAGCCTCAAATAACGAGCTTTAACACATTTTTCACGATAATCCGAGTTTCGGCGAATGCTGGTTTGTGGCACACCGGCACCACCAAATGTCTTCCGTTGGTGCTCAAACTTTGTGTGGCCGCTTTATCTGACCCGAGGAACTTTCTTTGTGATTTCCGGAGAATTTTATTCCGGGACACTGGAATCCCGAAAAACCGTGTAATACACACTTCAATTTCAGCCGTTCGGAAGGTCGTACCGGAACCTGTTTCTTTTCTCCTTGTTTTTCAATCACGCGTCCGAGCTTATTTCAGGAATCAGCCTGTTCGATTTCAGGAATCACCCTGTTCGATTTCAGCCTCAAATAACGAGCTTTAACACATTTTTCACGATAATCCGAGTTTCGGCGAATGCTGGTTTGGGCACACCGGCACCCCAAAATGTCTTCCGTTGGTGCTCAAACTTTGCGTGGCCGCTTTATCTGACCCGAGTAACTTTCTATGTGATTTTCGGAGAATTTTATTCCTGGACCTCGGAATCCCGAAAAACCGTGTATTATACACATCAATTTCAGCCGTTCGGAAGGTCGTACCGGAACCTGTTTCTTTTTCACCCTGTTTTTCAATCACGCGTCCGAGCTTATTTCAGGAATTAACTTGTTCGATTTCAGGAATCAACCTGTTCGATTTCAGGATTCAACCTGATCGATTTCAGCCTCAAATAACGAGCTTTAACTCATTTTTCACGATAATCCGAGTTTCGGCAAATGCCGGTTTGTGACACACCGGCACCCCCAAATGTCTTCCGTTGGTGTTCAAACTTTGCGTGGCCGCTTTATCTGACCCGAGGAACTTTTTATGTGATTTTCGGAGAATTTTATTCCGGGATCCCGGAATCCCGAAAAACCGTATATTATACACTTCAATTTCAGCCGTTCGGAAGGTCGTACCGGAACCCGTTTCTTTTTCTCCCTGTTTTTAAATCACGCGTCCAAGTTCATTTCACGAATCAACCTTTTCGATTTCAGAAATCAACCTGTTCGATTTCAGCCTCAAATAATGAGCTTTAACACATTTTTCACGATAATCCGAGTTTCGGCGAATGCCAATTTGTGACACACCGGCACCCCCAAATGTCTTCCGTTGGTGTTCAAACTTTGCGTGGCCGCTTTATCTGACCCGAGGAACTTTCTATGTGATTTTCAGAGAATTTTTAGGGACCCGGAATCCGAAAAACCGTGTATTATACACTTCAATTTCAGCCGTTCGGAAGGTCGTACCGGAACCTGTTTCTTTTTCTCCCTGTTTTTCAATGACGCGTCCGAGCTCATTTCAGGAATCAACCTGTTCGATTTCAGGAATCAACCTGTTCGATTTCAGCCTCAAATAACGAGCTTTAACACATTTTTCACGATAATCCGAGTTTCGGCGAATGCTGGTTTGTGGCACACCGGCACCCCCAAATGTCTTCCGTTGGTGATCAAACATTGCGTGGCCGCTTTATCTGACCCGAGGAACTTTCTATGTGATTTTCGGAGAATTTTATTCCGGGACCTCGGAATCCCGAAAAACCGTGTATTATACACTTCAATTTCAGCCGTTCTAGGGGTCGTACCGGAACCTGTTCCTTTTTCTCCCTGTTTTTCAATCACGCGTTCGATCTCATTTCAGGAATCAACCTGTTCGATTTCAGGAATCAACCTGTTCGATTTCAGCCTCTAATAACGAGCTTTAACACATTTTTCACGATAATCAGGAGTTTTGCGAATTTGGTTTGGCACACCGGCACCACCAAATGTCTTCCGTTGGTGCTCAAACTTTGCGTGGCCGCTTTATCTGACCCGAGGAACTTTCTATGTGATTTACGGAGAATTTTATTCCGGGACCCTGGAATCCCGAAAACCGTGTAATACACACTTCAATTTGGTAGTTCGGAAGGTCGTACCGGAACTGTTTCTTTTCTCCTTGTTTTTCAATCACGCGTCCGAGCTTATTTCAGGAATCAGCCTGTTCGATTTCAGGAATCACCCTGTTCGATTTCAGCCTCAAATAACGAGCTTTAACACATTTTTCACGATAATCCGAGTTTCGGCGAATGCTGGTTTGGGCACACCGGCACCCCCAAATGTCTTCCATTGGTGCTCAAACTTTGCGTGGCCGCTTTATCTGACCCGAGTAACTTTCTATGTGATTTTCGGAGAATTTTATTCCTTGACCTCGGAATCCCGAAAAACCGTGTATTATACACATCAATTTCAGCCGTTCGGAAGGTCGTACCGGAACCTGTTTCTTTTTCTCCCTGTTTTTCAATCACGCGTCCGAGCTCATTTCAGGAATCAACTTGTTCGATTTCAGGAATCAACCTGTTCGATTTCAGCCTCAAATAACGAGCTTTAACACATTTTCACGATAATCCGAGAGTTTCGGTGGTCGCTCAGTTTTGCACACCAAGCACCCCAAATGTCTTCCGTTGGTGCTCAAACTTTCGTGGCCGCTTTATCCGACTCCGAGGAACTTTCTATGTGATTTCCGGAGAATTTTATTCCGGAACCCTGGAATCCCGAAAAGCCGTGTATTTTACACTTTAATTTGGCCGTTCGGAAGGTCGTACGGAACCTGTTTTTTTTCTCCTGTTTTTCAATCACGCGTTCGATCTCATTTCGGGAATCAACCTGTTCGATTTCAGTAATCAACCTGTTCGATTTCGGCCTCAAATAATGAGCTTTAACACATTTTTCACGATAATCCGAGTTTTGAATCTTTGGTTTGGGCACACCGCACCCCAAATGTCTTCCGTTGGTGCTCAAACTTTGCGTGGCCGCTTTATCCGACCCGAGAAACTTTCTATGTGATTTCCGGATAATTTTATTCCGGGACCCCGGAATCCCGAAAAACCGTGTATTATACACTTCAATTTCAGCCGTTCGGAAGGTCGACGGAACTGTTCCTTTTTCTCCTGTTTTTCAATCACGCGTCCGATCTCATTTCAGAATCAACTGTTCGATTTCAGAAATCAACTCGATCGATTTGACCTCAAATAACGAGCTTTAACATATTTTTCACGATAATCCGAGTTTGGCGAATCTTTGGTTTGTGGCACACCGGCACCGCCAAATGTCTTCCGTTGGTATTCAAACTTTGCGTGGCCGCTTTATCTGACCCGAGGAACTTTCTATGTGATTTTCGGATAATTTTTTTCCGGGACCCCGGAATCCCGAAAAACCGTGTATTATACACTTCAATTTCAGCCGTTCGGAAGGTCGCATCGGAACTGTTCCTTTTTCTCCTGTTTTTCAATCACGCGTCCGATCTCATTTCAGGAATCAACTGTTCGATTTGGGAATCAACTGTTCGATTTCAAACCTCAAATAACGAGCTTTAACACATTTTTATCGATAATCCGAGTTTCGGCGAATGCTGGTTTGGGCACACCGGCACTCCTAAATGTCTTCCGTTGGTGCTCAAACTTTGCCTGGCCGCTTTATCTGACCCGAAGAACTTTCTATGTGATTTTCGGAGAATTTTATTCTGGACCTCGGAATCCCAAAAACCGTGTATTATACACTTCAATTTCAGCCGTTCGGAAGGTCGTGCAGGAACCTGTTTCTTTTTCTCTCTGTTTTTCAATCATGCGTCCGAGCTCATTTCAGAATCAACTGTTCGATTTCAGCCTCAAATAACGAGCTTTAACACATTTTTCACGATAATCTGAGTTTCGGCGAATGCTGGTTTGTGGCACACCGGCACCACCAAATGTCTTCCAATGGTGCTCAAACTTTGCGTGGCCGCTTTATCTGACCCGAGGAACTTTCTTTGTGATTCCGGAGAATTTTATTCCGGGACCCTGGCATCCCGAAAAACCGTGTAATACACACTTCAATTTGTAGTTCGGAAGGTCGTACCGGAACTTGTTTCTTTTTCTCCTTGTTTTTCAATCATGCGTCCGAGCTCATTTCAGGAATCAACCTGTTCGATTTCAGGAATCAACCTGTTCGATTTCAGCCTCAAATAACGAGCTTTAACACATTTTTAACGATAATCCGAGTTTCGGCGAATGCTGGTTTGGGCACACCGGCACCCCCAAATGTCTTCCGTTGGTGCTCAAACTTTGCGTGGCCACTTTATCTCACCCGAAGAACTTTCTATGTGATTTTCAGAGAATTTTATTCCTGGACCTCGGAATCCCGAAAACCCGTGTATTATACACTTCAATTTCAAATTGCTCTAGTTCGGAAGGTCGTCGGAACTTTCTTTTTCTCCCTATTTTTCAATCACGCTTCCGAGCTCATTTCGGGAATAAAGTGCACATTCGATTTAAGGAATCAACCTGTTCGATTTCAGCCTCAAATAACGAGTTTTAACACATTTTTCACGATAATCCGAGTTTCGGCGAATTCTGGTTTGTGGCACACCGGCACCCCCAAATGTCTTCCGTTGGTGCTCAAAATTTGCGTGGCCGCTTTATCTGACCCGAGGAACTTTCTATGTGATTTCCGGAGAATTTTATTCCGGGACCCCGGAATCCCGAAAAACCGTGTATTATACACTTTAATTTCAGCCGTTCGGAAGGTCGCATCGGAACTGTTTCTTTTTCTCCTGTTTTTCAATCACGCGTCCGAGCTCATTTCAGGAATCAACTTATTCGATTCGGAATCAACCTGTTCGATTCAAACCTCAAATAATGAGCTTTAACACATTTTCATGATAATCCGAGTTTCGGCGAATCTTTGGTTTGTGGCACACCAAGCACAACCAAATGTCTTACGTTGGTGCTCAAACTTTGCGTGGCCGCTTTATCTGACCCGAGTAACTTTCTATGTGATGTCCGGAGAATTTTATTCCGGGACCCCGGAATCCCGAAAAACCGTGTATTATACACTTCAATTTCAGCCGTTCTAGGGGTCGTACCGGAACCTGTTCCTTTTTCTCCCTGTTTTTCAATCACGCGTTCGATCTCATTTCAGGAATCAACCTGTTCGATTTCAGGAATCAACCTGTTCGATTTCAGCCTCTAATAACGAGCTTTAACACATTTTTCACGATAATCCGAGTTTCGGCGAATGCTGGTTTGTGGCACACCGGCACCACCAAATGTCTTCCGTTGGTGCTCAAACTTTGCGTGGCCGCTTTATCTGACCCGAGGAACTTTCTTTGTGATTTCCGGAGAATTTTATTCCGGGACACTGGAATCCCGAAAAACCGTGTAATACACACTTCAATTTCAGCCGTTCGGAAGGTCGTACCGGAACCTGTTTCTTTTCTCCTTGTTTTTCAATCACGCGTCCGAGCTTATTTCAGGAATCAGCCTGTTCGATTTCAGGAATCACCCTGTTCGATTTCAGCCTCAAATAACGAGCTTTAACACATTTTTCACGATAATCCGAGTTTCGGCGAATGCTGGTTTGGGCACACCGGCACCCCCAAATGTCTTCCATTGGTGCTCAAACTTTGCGTGGCCGCTTTATCTGACCCGAGTAACTTTCTATGTGATTTTCGGAGAATTTTATTCCTTGACCTCGGAATCCCGAAAAACCGTGTATTATACACATCAATTTCAGCCGTTCGGAAGGTCGATCGAGGAACTGTTTCTTTTTCTCCTGTTTTTCAATCACGCGTCCGAGCTCATTTCAGGAATCAACTTGTTCGATTTCAGGAATCAACCTGTTCGATTTCAGCCTCAAATAACGAGCTTTAACACATTTTCACGATAATCCGAGTTTTGCGACTGCAGTTTCAGGCACACCAAGCACCCCAAATGTCTTCCGTTGGTGCTCAAACTTTCGTGGCCGCTTTATCGACTGAGGAACTTTCTATGTGATTTCCGGAGAATTTTATTCCGGAATCCCGAAAAACCGTGTATTATACACTTTAATTTCAGCCGTTCGGAAGGTCGTACCGGAACCTGTTTCTTTTTCTCCCTGTTTTTCAATCACGCGTTCGATCTCATTTCAGGAATCAACCTGTTCGATTTCAGTAATCAACCTGTTCGATTTCAGCCTCAAATAACGAGCTTTAACACATTTTTCACGATAATCCGAGTTTCGGCGAATGCTGGTTTGGGCACACCGGCACCCCCAAATGTCTTCCGTTGGTGCTCAAACTTTGCGTGGCCGCTTTATCTGACCTGAGAAACTTTCTATGTGATTTTCGGATAATTTTATTCCGGGACCCCGGAATCCCGAAAAACCGTGTATTATACACTTCAATTTCAGCCGTTCGGAAGGTCGTACCGGAACCTGTTCCTTTTTCTCCCTGTTTTTCAATCACGCGTCCGATCTCATTTCAGGAATCAACCTGTTCGATTTCAGAAATCAACCTGATCAATTTCAGCCTCAAATAACGAGCTTTAACATATTTTTCACGATAATCCGAGTTTCGGCGAATGCTGGTTTGTGGCACACCGGCACCGCCAAATGTCTTCCGTTGGTATTCAAACTTTGCGTGGCCGCTTTATCTGACCCGAGGAACTTTCTATGTGATTTTCGGATAATTTTTTTCCGGGACCCCGGAATCCCGAAAAACCGTGTATTATACACTTCAATTTCAGCCGTTCGGAAGGTCGTACCGGAACCTGTTCCTTTTTCTCCCTGTTTTTCAATCACGCGTCCGATCTCATTTCAGGAATCAACCTGTTCGATTTCAGGAATCAACCTGTTCGATTTCAGCCTCAAATAACGAGCTTTAACACATTTTTATCGATAATCCGAGTTTCGGCGAATGCTGGTTTGGGCACACCGGCACCCCTAAATGTCTTCCGTTGGTGCTCAAACTTTGCCTGGCCGCTTTATCTGACCCGAAGAACTTTCTATGTGATTTTCGGAGAATTTTATTCCTGGACCTCGGAATCCCGAAAAACCGTGTATTATACACTTCAATTTCAGCCGTTCGGAAGGTCGTACCGGAACCTGTTTCTTTTTCTCTCTGTTTTTCAATCATGCGTCCGAGCTCATTTGGGAATCAACTGTTCGATTTCACCTCAAATAACGAGCTTTAACACATTTTTCACGATAATCCGAGTTTCGGCGAATCTTTGGTTTGGGCACACACAAGCACCACCAAATGTCTTCCAATGGTGCTCAAACTTTGCGTGGCCGCTTTATCTGACCCGAGGAACTTTCTTTGTGATTCCGGAGAATTTTATTCCGGGACCCTGGCATCCCGAAAAACCGTGTAATACACACTTCAATTTCAGCCGTTCGGAAGGTCGTACCGGAACTTGTTTCTTTTTCTCCTTGTTTTTCAATCATGCGTCCGAGCTCATTTCAGGAATCAACCTGTTCGATTTCAGGAATCAACCTGTTCGATTTCAGCCTCAAATAACGAGCTTTAACACATTTTTAACGATAATCCGAGTTTCGGCGAATGCTGGTTTGGGCACACCGGCACCCCCAAATGTCTTCCGTTGGTGCTCAAACTTTGCGTGGCCACTTTATCTCACCCGAAGAACTTTCTATGTGATTTTCAGAGAATTTTATTCCTGGACCTCGGAATCCCGAAAACCCGTGTATTATACACTTCAATTTCAGCCGTTCGGAAGGTCGTACCGGAACTGTTTCTTTTTCTCCCTATTTTTCAATCACGCTTCCGAGCTCATTTCAGGAATAAAGCTGTTCGATTTAAGGAATCAACCTGTTCGATTTGACCTCAAATAACGAGTTTTAACACATTTTTCACGATAATCCGAGTTTCGGCGAGTTCAGTTTTGTGGCACACCGGCACCCCCAAATGTCTTCCGTTGGTGCTCAAACTTTGCGTGGCCGCTTTATCTCGACTGAGGAACTTTCTATGTGATTTCGGAGAATTTTATTCCGGGACCCCGGAATCCGAAAAACCGTGTATTATACACTTTAATTTCAGCCGTTCGGAAGGTCGTCGGAACTGTTTCTTTTTCTCCTGTTTTTCAATCACGCGTCCGAGCTCATTTCAGGAATCAACCTGTTCGATTTCAGGAATCAACTGTTCGATTCAAGCCTCAAATAATGAGCTTTAACACATTTTCATGATAATCCGAGTTTGGCGAATCTTTGGTTTGTGGCACACCGGCACAACCAAATGTCTTACGTTGGTGCTCAAACTTTGCGTGGCCGCTTTATCTGACCCGAGTAACTTTCTATGTGATGTCCGGAGAATTTTATTCCGGGACCCCGGAATCCCGAAAAACCGTGTATTATACACTTCAATTTCAGCCGTTCGGAAGGTCGTACCGGAACTGTTTCTTTTTCTCCCTATTTTTCAATCACGCTTCCGAGCTCATTTCAGGAATAAAGCTGTTCGATTTAAGGAATCAACCTGTTCGATTTCAGCCTCAAATAACGAGTTTTAACACATTTTTCACGATAATCCGAGTTTCGGCGAATTCTGGTTTGTGGCACACCGGCACCCCCAAATGTCTTCCGTTGGTGCTCAAAATTTGCGTGGCCGCTTTATCTGACCTGAGGAACTTTCTATGTGATTTCCGGAGAATTTTATTCCGGGACCCCGGAATCCCGAAAAAACCGTGTATTATACACTTTAATTTCACCGTTCGGAAGGTAAATCGGAATCTGTTTCTTTTTCTCCCTGTTTTTCAATCACGCGTCCGAGCTCATTTCAGGAATCAACCTGTTCGATTTCAGCCTCAAATAACGAGTTTTAACACATTTTTCACGATAATCCGAGTTTCGACGAATGCTGGTTTGTGGCACACCGGCACCCCTAAATGTCTTCCGTTGGTGCTCAAACTTTGTGTGGCCGCTTTATCTGACCCGAGGGACTTTCTATGTGATTTCCGGAGAATTTTATTCCGGGACCCCGGAATCCCGAAAAACCGTGTATTTATACATTTCAATTTCAGCCGTTCGAACGTACCAAAAAAAAAAAAAAAAAAAAAATTTCAGCCGTTCGAAGGTTGTACCGGAACCTGTTTCTTTTTCTCCCTGTTTTTCAATCACGCGTACGAGCTCATTTTAGGAATCAACTTTGTTGGATTTCGGAATCAACTTTGTTCGATTTCGGCCTCAAATAACGAGCTTTAACACATTTTTCACGATAATCCGAGTTTCGGCGAATCTTTGGTTTTCAGGGCACACCGGCACCCCAAATGTCTTCGTTGGTGCTCAAACTTTGCATGGCCGCTATATCTCGACCCGAGGAACCTTCTATGTGATTTCCGGAGAATTTTATTCCGGGACCCCGAAATCCCGAAAAACCGTGTATTATACACTTTGATTTGATCGTTCGGAAGGTCGTAAAATAACGAGTTTTAACACATTTTTCACGATAATCCGAGTATCGACGAATCTTTGGTTTGTGGCACACCGGCACCCCCAAATATCTTCCGTTGGTGCTCAAACTTTGTGTGACCGCTTTATCTGACCCGAGAAACTTTCTATGTGATGTCCGGAGAATTTTATTTGGGACCGGAATCCCGAAAAACCGTGTATTATATACACTTCAATTTCAACCGTTCGGAAGGTCGCACGGAACTGTTTCTATTTCTCCTGTTTTTCAATCACGCGTCCGAGCTCATTTCAGGAATCAACCTGTTCGATTTCAGCCTCAAATAACGAGCTTTAACACATTTTTCACGATAATCCGAGTTTCGGCGAATGCTGGTATGTGGCACACTGGCACGCCCAAATGTCTTCCGTTGGTGCTCAAACTTTGCGTGGCCGCTTTATCTGACCCGAGGAACGTTCTTTGTGATTTCCGGATTATACACTTTAGTTTCACCGTTCGGAAGGTCGTCTCAAAATGTTTCTTTTTCTCCCCGTTTTTCAATCACGCGTCCGAGTTCATTTCGGGAATAAACTGTTCGATTTCAAACCTCAAATAACGAGTTTTAACATATTTTTCACGATAATCCGAGTTTCGGCGAATCTTTGGTTTCAGGGCACACCAAGCACACCCAAATGTCTTCCGTTGGTGCTAAAACTTTGCGTGGCCGCTTTATCTGACCCGAGTAACTTTCTATGTGATTTCCGGAGAATTTTATTCCGGGACCCCGGAATCCCGAAAAACCGTGTATTATACACTTCAATTTCAGCCGTTCGGAAGGTCGTACCGGAACTGTTTCTTTTTCTCCCTATTTTTTAATCACGCGTCCGAGCTCATTTCAAGAATAAACCTGTTCGATTTAAGGAATCAACCTGTTCGATTTCAGCCTCAAATAACGAGTTTTAACACATTTTTCACGATAATCCGAGTTTCGGCGAATTCTGGTTTGTGGCACACCGGCACCCCCAAATGTCTTCCGTTGGTGCTCAAACTTTTTGTGGCCGCTTTATCTGACATGAGTAACTTTCTATGTGATTTCCGGAGAATTTTATTCCGGAACCCTGGAATCCCGAAAAGCCGTGTATTTTACACTTTAATTTCAGCCGTTCGGAAGGTCGTACCGGAACCTGTTTCTTTTTCTCCCTGTTTTTCAATCACGCGTTCGATCTCGTTTCAGGAATCAACCTGTTCGATTTCAGTAATCAACCTGTTCGATTTCAGCCTCAAATAACGAGCTTTAACACATTTTTCACGATAATCCGAGTTTCGGCGAATGCTGGTTTGGGCACACCGGCACCCCCAAATGTCTTCCGTTGGTGCTCAAACTTTGCGTGGCCGCTTTATCTGACCTGAGAAACTTTCTATGTGATTTTCGGATAATTTTATTCGGGACCGGAATCCAAAACCGTGTATTATACACTTCAATTTCACCGTTCGGAAGGTAAACCGAAACTGTTCCTTTTTCTCCTGTTTTTCAATCACGCGTCCGATCTCATTTCAGGAATCAACATTCGATTTGAGAAATCAACTCGATCGATTTGACCTCAAATAACGAGCTTTAACATATTTTTCACGATAATCCGAGTTTCGGCGAATCTTTGGTTTCAGGCACATCGGCACCGCCAAATGTCTTCCGTTGGTATTCAAACTTTGCGTGGCCGCTTTATCTGACCTGAGGAACTTTCTATGTGATTTTCGGAGAATTTTTTCCGGGACCCGGAATCCCGAAAAACCGTGTATTATACACTTCAATTTGGCCGTTCGGAAGGTCGCACGGAACCTGTTCCTTTTTCTCCTGTTTTTCAATCACGCGTCCGATCTCATTTCAGGAATCAACTTGTTCGATTTCAGGAATCAACCTGTTCGATTTGATCCTCAAATAACGAGCTTTAACACATTTTTCACGATAATCCGAGTTTTGGCGAATCTTTGGTTTGGGCACACCGGCACCCCCAAATGTCTTCCGTTGGTGCTCAAACTTTGCGTGGCCGCTTTATCTGACCCGAAGATTTTTCTATGTGATTTTCGGAGAATTTTATTCCTGGACCTCGGAATCCCGAAAAACCGTGTATTATACACTTCAATTTCCACCGTTCGGAAGGTCGTCGACCGGAACTGTTTCTTTTTCACTCTGTTTTTCAATCATGCGTCCGAGCTCATTTCAGGAATCAACCTGTTCGATTTCAGCCTCAAATAACGAGCTTTAACACATTTTTCACGATAATCTGAGTTTCGGCGAATGCTGGTTTGTGGCACACCGGCACCACCAAATGTCTTCCAATGGTGCTCAAACTTTGCGTGGCCGCTTTATCTGACCCGATGAACTTTCTTTGTGATTTCCGGAGAATTTTATTCCGGGACCCTGGCATCCCGAAAAACCGTGTAATACACACTTCAATTTCAGCCGTTCGGAAGGTCGTACCGGAACCTGTTTCTTTTTCTCCTTGTTTTTCAATCATGCGTCCGAGCTCATTTCAGGAATCAACCTGTTCGATTTCAGGAATCAACCTGTTCGATTTCAGCCTCAAATAACGAGCTTTAACACATTTTTAACGATAATCCGAGTTTCGGCGAATGCTGGTTTGGGCACACCGGCACCCCTAAATGTCTTCCGTTGGTGCTCAAACTT
Organism: Silene latifolia; assembly: GCF_048544455.1. NCBI lineage: Eukaryota > Viridiplantae > Streptophyta > Magnoliopsida > Caryophyllales > Caryophyllaceae > Silene > Silene latifolia. The sequence goes on from NW_027413260.1 coordinate 73,783, forward strand.
TGCGTGGCCACTTTATCTGACCCGAAGAACTTTCTATGTGATTTTCAGAGAATTTTATTCCTGGACCTCGGAATCCCGAAAACCCGTGTATTATACACTTCAATTTCAGCCGTTCGGAAGGTCGTACCGGAACCTGTTTCTTTTTCTCCCTGTTTTTCAATCTGCGTCCGAGCTCATTTCAGGAATCAACTTATTCGATTTCAGGAATCAACCTGTTCGATTCCAGCCTCAAATAATGAGCTTTAACACATTTTCATGATAATCCGAGTTTGGCGAATCTTTGGTTTGTGGCACACCGGCACAACCAAATGTCTTCCGTTGGTGCTCAAACTTTGCGTGGCCGCTTTATCTGACCCGAGTAACTTTCTATGTGATGTCCGGAGAATTTTATTCCGGGACCCCGGAATCCCGAAAAACCGTGTATTATACACTTCAATTTCAGTCGTTCGGAAGGTCGTATTAGAACTGTTTCTTTTTCTCCCTATTTTTCAATCACGCTTCCGAGCTCATTTCAGGAATAAAGCTGTTCGATTTAAGGAATCAACCTGTTCGATTTCAGCCTCAAATAACGAGTTTTAACACATTTTTCACGATAATCCGAGAGTTTCGGCGTCTCAGTTTTCAGGCACACCGGCACCCCCAAATGTCTTCCGTTGGTGCTCAAAATTTGCGTGGCCGCTTTATCTGACCTGAGGAACTTTCTATGTGATTTTCGGAGAATTTTATTCCGGGACCCCGGAATCCCGAAAAACCGTGTATTATACACTTTAATTTCAGCCGTTCGGAAGGTCGTACCGGAACCTGTTTCTTTTTCTTCCTGTTTTTCAATCACGCGTCCGAGCTCATTTCAGGAATCAACCTGTTCGATTTCAGCCTCAAATAACGAGTTTTAACTCATTTTTCACGATAATCCGAGTTTCGACGAATGCTGGTTTGTGGCACACCGGCACCCCTAAATGTCTTCCGTTGGTGCTCAAACTTTGTGTGGCCGCTTTATCTGACCCGAGGGACTTTCTATGTGATTTCCGGAGAATTTTATTCCGGAATCCCGAAAAACCGTGTATTTATACACTTCAATTTCAGCCGTTCGAAGGTTGTACCGGAACCTGTTTCTTTTTCTCCCTGTTTTTCAATCACGCGTACGAGCTCATTTTAGGAATCAACCTGTTGGATTTCAGGAATCAACCTGTTCGATTTCAGCCTCAAATAACGAGCTTTAACACATTTTTCACGATAATCCGAGTTTCGACGAATGCTGGTTTGTGGCACATCGGCACCCCAAATGTCTTCTGTTGGTGCTCAAACTTTGCATGGCCGCTATATCTGACCCGAGGAACTTTCTATGTGATTTCCGGAGAATTTTATTCCGGGACCCCGGAATCCCGAAAAACCGTGTATTATACACTTTGATTTCAGTCGTTCGGAAGGTCGTAAAATAACGAGTTTTAACACATTTTTCACGATAATCCGAGTATCGACGAATGCTGGTTTGTGGCATACCGGCACCCCCAAATATCTTCCGTTGGTGCTCAAACTTTGTGTGACCGCTTTATCTGACCCGAGAAACTTTCTATGTGATGTCCGGAGAATTTTATTTCGGGACCCCGGAATCCCGAAAAACCGTGTATTATATACACTTCAATTTCAGCCGTTCGGAAGGTCGTACCGGAACCTGTTTCTATTTCTCCCTGTTTTTCAATCACGCGTCCGAGCTCATTTCAGGAATTAACCTGTTCGATTTCAGCCTCAAATAACGAGCTTTAACACATTTTTCACGATAATCCGAGTTTCGGCGAATGCTGGTCTGTGGCACACTGGCACGCCCAAATGTCTTCCGTTGGTGCTCAAACTTTGCGTGGCCGCTTTATCTTACCCGAGGAACGTTCTTTGTGATTTCCGGATTATACACTTTAGTTTCAGCCGTTCGGAAGGTCGTACCGAAACTGTTTCTTTTTCTCCCTGTTTTTCAATCACGCGTCCGAGCTCATTTCAGGAATAAACCTGTTCGATTTCAGCCTCAAATAACGAGTTTTAACATATTTTTCACGATATTCCGAGTTTCGGCGAATGCTGGTTTGTGGCACACCGTCACCCCCAAATGTCTTCCGTTGGTGCTCAAACTTTGCGTGACCGCTTTATCTGACCTGAGGAACTTTCTATGTGATTTCCGGAGAATTTTATTCCGGGACCTCGGAATCACGAAAAACCGTTTATTATACATTTCAATTTCAGCCGTTCGGAATGTCGTACCGGAACCTGTGTCTTTTTCTCCCTGTTTTTCAATCAGGCGTCCGAGCTCATTTCAGGAATCAACCTGTTCGATTTCAGGAATCAACCTGTTCGATTTCAGCCTCAAATAACGAGCTTTGACACATTTTTCACGATAATTTGAGTTTCGGCGAATGCTGGTTTGTGGCACACCGGCACTCCCAAATGTCTTCCGTTGGTTGTCAAACTTTGCGTGGCCGTTTTATCTGACCCGAGGAACTTTCTATGTGATTTCGGAGAATTTTATTCAGGGACCCCGGAATCCCGAAAAACCGTGTAAAATACACTTCAGTTTCAGCCGTTCGGAAGGTCGTACCGGAACCTGTTTCTTTTTCTCCCTGTTTTTTAATCACGCGTCCGAGCTTATTTCAGGAATCAACCTGTTCGATTTCAGCCTCGAATAACGAGTTTTAACACATTTTTCACGATAATCCGAGTTTTGGCGGTCAGTTTCAGGCACACGGCAGCACCCCAAATGTCTTCCGTTGGTGCTCAAACTTTCGTGGCCGCTTTATCGACTCCGAGGAACTTTCTATGTGATTTCCGGAGAATTTTATTCGGAACCCCGGAATCCCGAAAAAACGTGTATTATACACTTTAATTTCAAACCGTTCGGAAGGTCGCAGGAACTGTTTCTTTTTCTCCTGTTTTTCAATCACGCGTTCGATCTCATTTCAGGAATCAACCTGTTCGATTTCAGTAATCAACTTTGTTCGATTTCAAACCTCAAATAACGAGTTTTAACACATTTTTCACGATAATCAGGAGTTTCGGCGAATCTTTGGTTTGGGCACACCGGCACCCCCAAATGTCTTCCGTTGGTGCTCAAACTTTGCGTGGCCGCTTTATCGACTCCGAGAAACTTTCTATGTGATTTTCGGATAATTTTATTCCGGGACCCGGAATCCCGAAAAACCGTGTATTATACACTTCAATTTCGGCCGTTCGGAAGGTCGACGGAACTGTTCCTTTTTCTCCCTGTTTTTCAATCACACGTCCGATCTCATTTCAGGAATCAACCTGTTCGATTTCAGAAATCAACCTGATCGATTTCAGCCTCAAATAACGAGCTTTAACATATTTTTCACGATAATCCGAGTTTCGGCGAATCTTTGGTTTTGTGGCACACGGCACCGCCAAATGTCTTCCGTTGGTATTCAAACTTTGCGTGGCCGCTTTATCTGACCCGAGGAACTTTCTATGTGATTTTCGGATAATTTTTTTCGGGGACCGGAATCCCGAAAAACCGTGTATTATACACTTCAATTTCGGCCGTTCGGAAGGTAAATCGGAACCTGTTCCTTTTTCTCCTGTTTTTCAATCACGCGTCCGATCTCATTTCAGGAATCAACCTGTTCGATTTCAGGAATCAACCTTTGTTCGATTTGACCTCAAATAACGAGCTTTAACACATTTTTATCGATAATCCGAGTTTGGCGAATCTTTGGTTTGGGCACACCGGCACCCCAAATGTCTTCCGTTGGTGCTCAAACTTTGCCTGGCCGCTTTATCGACCGAAGAACTTTCTATGTGATTTTCGGAGAATTTTATTCTGGACTTCGGAATCCGAAAAACCGTGTATTATACACTTCAATTTCAGCCGTTCGGAAGGTAAATCAGGAACTGTTTCTTTTTTCTCTGTTTTTCAATCATGCGTCCGAGCTCATTTCAGGAATCAACTGTTCGATTTGACCTCAAATAACGAGCTTTAACACATTTTTCACGATAATCTGAGTTTCGGCGAATGCTGGTTTGTGGCACACCGGCACCACCAAATGTCTTCCAATGGTGCTCAAACTTTGCGTGGCCGCTTTATCTGACCCGAGGAACTTTCTTTGTGATTCCGGAGAATTTTATTCCGGGACCCTGGCATCCCGAAAAACCGTGTAATACACACTTCAATTTCAGCCGTTCGAAAGGTCGTACCGGAACTTGTTTCTTTTTCTCCTTGTTTTTCAATCATGCGTCCGAGCTCATTTCAGGAATCAACCTGTTCGATTTCAGGAATTAACCTGTTCGATTTCAGCCTCAAATAACGAGCTTTAACACATTTTTAACGATAATCCGAGTTTCGGCGAATGCTGGTTTGGGCACACCGGCACCCCCAAATGTCTTCCGTTGGTGCTCAAACTTTGCGTGGCCACTTTATCTGACCCGAAGAACTTTCTATTTGACTTTCATAGAATTTTATTCCTGGACCTCAGAATCCCGAAAAACCGTGTATTATACACTTCAATTTCAGCCGTTCGGAAGGTCGTACCGGAACCTGTTTCTTTTTCTCCCTGTTTTTCAATCACGCGTCCGAGCTCATTTCAGGAATCAACTTATTCGATTTCAGGAATCAACCTGTTCGATTCCAGCCTCAAATAATGAGCTTTAACACATTTTCATGATAATCCGAGTTTCGGCGAATGCTGGTTTGTGGCACACCGGCACAACCAAATGTCTTCCGTTGGTGCTCAAACTTTGCGTGGCCGCTTTATCTGACCCGAGTAACTTTCTATGTGATGTCCGGAGAATTTTATTCCGGGACCCCGGAATCCCGAAAAACCGTGTATTATACACTTCAATTTCAGCCGTTCGGAAGGTCGTACCGGAACTGTTTCTTTTTCTCCCTATTTTTCAATCACGCTTCCGAGCTCATTTCAGGAATAAAGCTGTTCGATTTAAGGAATCAACCTGTTCGATTTCAGCCTCAAATAACGAGTTTTAACACATTTTCACGATAATCCGAGTTTTGGCGAATTTCGGTTTTGTGGCACACCGGCACCCCCAAATGTCTTCCGTTGGTGCTCAAACTTTGCGTGGCCGCTTTATCGACCCGAGGAACTTTCTATGTGATTTTCGGAGAATTTTATTAGGGACCGGAATCCCGAAAAACCGTGTATTATACACTTTAATTTCACCGTTGGAAGGTCGTACGGAACTGTTTCTTTTTCTCCCTGTTTTTCAATCACGCGTCCGAGCTCATTTCGGGAATCAACCTGTTCGATTTCAAACTCAAATAACGAGTTTTAACACATTTTTCACGATAATCCGAGTTTCGACGAATCTTTGGTTTGTGGCACACCGGCACCCTAAATGTCTTCCGTTGGTGCTCAAACTTTGTGTGGCCGCTTTATCTGACCCGAGGGACTTTCTATGTGATTTCCGGAGAATTTTATTCCGGGACCCCGGAATCCCGAAAAAACCGTGTATTATACACTTCAATTTGACCGTTCGAAGGTTGTCACAGGAACTGTTTCTTTTTCTCCTGTTTTTCAATCACGCGTACGAGCTCATTTTAGGAATCAACTGTTGGATTTCAGGAATCAACCTGTTCGATTTTGACCTCAAATAACGAGCTTTAACACATTTTTCACGATAATCCGAGTTTCGGCGAATCTTTGGTTTCAGGCACACCGGCACCCCAAATGTCTTGTTGGTGCTCAAACTTTGCATGGCCGCTATATCGACCCGAGGAACTTTCTATGTGATTTCGGAGAATTTTATTCCGGGACCCCGGAATCCCGAAAAACCGTGTATTATACACTTTGATTTGATCGTTCGGAAGGTCGTAAAATAACGAGTTTTAACACATTTTTCACGATAATCCGAGTATCGACGAATCTTTGGTTTGTGGCACACCGGCACCCCCAAATATCTTCCGTTGGTGCTCAAACTTTGTGTGACCGCTTTATCTGACCCGAGAAACTTTCTATGTGATGTCCGGAGAATTTTATTTCGGGACCGGAATCTGAAAACCGTGTATTATATACACTTCAATTTCACCGTTCGGAAGGTCGTCCGGAACTGTTTCTATTTCTCCTCGTTTTTCAATCACGCGTCCGAGCTCATTTCAGGAATCAACCTGTTCGATTTTTGCCTCAAATAACGAGCTTTAACACATTTTTCACGATAATCCGAGTTTCGGCGAATCTTTGATCAGGCACATGTGGCACGCCCAAATGTCTTCCGTTGGTGCTCAAACTTTGCGTGGCCGCTTTATCTGACCCGAGGAACGTTCTTTGTGATTTCCGGATTATACACTTTAGTTTCAGCCGTTCGGAAGGTCGTCAAATCGTTTCTTTTTCTCCCTGTTTTTCAATCACGCGTCCGAGCTCATTTCAGGAATAAACATGTTCGATTTCAGCCTCAAATAACGAGTTTTAACATATTTTTCACGATAATCCGAGTTTCGGCGAATGCTGGTTTGTGGCACACCGGCACACCCAAATGTCTTCCGTTGGTGCTAAAACTTTGCGTGGCCGCTTTATCTGACCCGAGTGACTTTCTATGTGATTTCCGGAGAATTTTATTAGGGACCGGAATCCGAAAAGCGTGTATTATACACTTCAATTTCAGCCGTTCGGAAGGTCGTACGGGAACTGTTTCTTTTTCTCCCTATTTTTCAATCACGCGTCCGAGCTCATTTCAAGAATAAACCTGTTCGATTTAAGGAATCAACCTGTTCGATTTCAGCCTCAAATAACGAGTTTTAACACATTTTTCACGATAATCCGAGTTTCGGCGAATTCTGGTTTGTGGCACACCGGCACCCCCAAATGTCTTCCGTTGGTGCTCAAACTTTTTGTGGCCGCTTTATCTGACATGAGTAACTTTCTATGTGATTTCCGGAGAATTTTATTAGGAACCACGGAATCGAAAAGCCGTGTATTTTACACTTTAATTTTGACCGTTTGGAAGGTCGCGGAACTGTTTCTTTTTCTCCTGTTTTTCAATCACGCGTTCGATCTCGTTTTGGGAATCAACTGTTCGATTTCAGTAATCAACCTGTTCGATTTCACCTCAAATAACGAGCTTTAACACATTTTTCACGATAATCCGAGTTTCGGCGAATCTTTGGTTTGGGCACACCGGCACCCCCAAATGTCTTCCGTTGGTGCTCAAACTTTGCGTGGCCGCTTTATCCGACCCGAGAAACTTTCTATGTGATTTCCGGATAATTTTATTCCGGGACCCCGAAAAACCGTGTATTATACACTTCAATTTCGGCCGTTCGGAAGGTCGTCACGGAACTGTTCCTTTGTCTCCTGTTTTTCAATCACGCGTCCGATCTCATTTCAGAATCAACTGTTCGATTTCAGAAATCAACCTCGATCGATTTGACCTCAAATAACGAGCTTTAACATATTTTTCACGATAATCCGAGTTTGGCGAATCTTTGGTTTGTGGCACACCGGCACCCCCAAATGTCTTCCGTTGGTGCTCAAACTTTGCGTGGCCGCTTTATCTCGACCCGAAGAACTTTCTATGTGATTTTCGGAGAATTTTATTCCTGGACCTCGGAATCCCGAAAAACCGTGTATTATACACTTCAATTTCAGCCGTTCGGAAGGTCGTACCGGAACCTGTTTCTTTTTCTCTCTGTTTTTCAATCATGCGTCCGAGCTCATTTCAGGAATCAACCTGTTCGATTTCAGCCTCAAATAACGAGCTTTAACACATTTTTCACGATAATCTGAGTTTCGGCGAATGCTGGTTTGTGGCACACCGGCACCACCAAATGTCTTCCAATGGTGCTCAAACTTTGCGTGGCCGCTTTATCTGACCCGAGGAACTTTCTTTGTGATTCCGGAGAATTTTATTCCGGGACCCTGGCATCCCGAAAAACCGTGTAATACACACTTCAATTTCAGCCGTTCGGAAGGTCGTACCGGAACTTGTTTCTTTTTCTCCTTGTTTTTCAATCATGCGTCCGAGCTCATTTCAGGAATCAACCTGTTCGATTTCAGGAATCAACCTGTTCGATTTCAGCCTCAAATAACGAGCTTTAACACATTTTTAACGATAATCCGAGTTTCGGCGAATGCTGGTTTGGGAACACCGGCACCCCCAAATGTCTTCCGTTGGTGCTCAAACTTTGCGTGGCCACTTTATCTGACCCGAAGAACTTTCTATGTGATTTTCAGAGAATTTTATTCCTGGACCTCGGAATCCCGAAAAACCGTGTATTATACACTTCAATTTGGTAGTTCGGAAGGTCGTAAATCGGAACCTGTTTCTTTTTCTCCTGTTTTTCAATCACGCGTCCGAGCTCATTTCAGGAATCAACCTGTTCGATTTCAGGAATCAACCTGTTCGATTCAGCCTCAAATAACGAGCTTTAACACATTTTTCATGATAATCCGAGTTTCGGCGAATGCTGGTTTGTGGCACACCGGCACAACCAAATGTCTTCCGTTGGTGCTCAAACTTTGCGTGGCCGCTTTATCTGACCCGAGTAACTTTCTATGTGATGTCCGGAGAATTTTATTCCGGGACCCCGGAATCCCGAAAAACCGTGTATTATACACTTCAATTTCAGCCGTTCGGAAGGTCGTACCGGAACTGTTTCTTTTTCTCCCTATTTTTCAATCACGCGTCCGAGCTCATTTCAAGAATAAACCTGTTCGATTTAAGGAATCAACCTGTTCGATTTCAGCCTCAAATAACGAGTTTTAACACATTTTTCACGATAATCCGAGTTTCGGCGAATTCTGGTTTGTGGCACACCGGCACCCCCAAATGTCTTCCGTTGGTGCTCAAACTTTTTGTGGCCGCTTTATCTGACATGAGTAACTTTCTATGTGATTTCCGGAGAATTTTATTCCGGAACCCCGGAATCCCGAAAAGCCGTGTATTTTACACTTTAATTTAGTACCGTTTGGAAGGTAAAATGCGGAACCTGTTTCTTTTTCTCCTGTTTTTCAATCACGCGTTCGATCTCGTTTCAGAATCAACCTGTTCGATTTCAGTAATCAACCCTGTTCGATTTCAGCCTCAAATATAACGAGCTTTAACACATTTTTCACGATAATCCGAGTTTGGCGAATCTTTGGTTTGGGCACACCGGCACCCCCAAATGTCTTCCGTTGGTGCTCAAACTTTGCGTGGCCGCTTTATCGACCGAGAAACTTTCTATGTGATTTTCGGATAATTTTATTCGGGACCGGAATCCCGAAAACCGTGTATTATACACTTCAATTTGTACCGTTCGGAAGGTCGATCGAACCTGTTCCTTTGTCTCCTGTTTTTCAATCACGCGTCCGATCTCATTTCGGGAATCAACTGTTCGATTTCAGAAATCAACCTGATCGATTTCAGCCTCAAATAACGAGCTTTAACATATTTTTCACGATAATCCGAGTTTCGGCGAATGCTGGTTTGTGGCACACCGGCACCCCCAAATGTCTTCCGTTGGTGCTCAAACTTTGCGTGGCCGCTTTATCTGACCCGAAGAACTTTCTATGTGATTTTCGGAGAATTTTATTCCTGGACCTCGGAATCCCGAAAAACCGTGTATTATACACTTCAATTTCAGCCGTTCGGAAGGTCGTACCGGAACCTGTTTCTTTTTCTCTCTGTTTTTCAATCATGCGTCCGAGCTCATTTCAGGAATCAACCTGTTCGATTTCAGCCTCAAATAACGAGCTTTAACACATTTTTCACGATAATCTGAGTTTCGGCGAATCTTTGATTTCAGGGCACACCGGCACCACCAAATGTCTTCCAATGGTGCTCAAACTTTGCGTGGCCGCTTTATCTGACCCGAGGAACTTTCTTTGTGATTTCCGGAGAATTTTATTCCGGGACCCTGGCATCCCGAAAAACCGTGTAATACACACTTCAATTTGACCGTTCGGAAGGTAAACGGAACTGTTTCTTTTTCTCCTTGTTTTTCAATCATGCGTCCGAGCTCATTTCAGGAATCAACCTGTTCGATTTCAGGAATCAACTGTTCGATTTCAGCCTCAAATAACGAGCTTTAACACATTTTTCACGATAATCCGAGTTTGGCGAATCTTTGGTTTGGGAACACCAAGCACCCCCAAATGTCTTCCGTTGGTGCTCAAACTTTGCGTGGCCACTTTATATCGACCGAAGAACTTTCTATGTGATTTTCAGAGAATTTTATTCCTGGACCTCGGAATCCCGAAAAACCGTGTATTATACACTTCAATTTCAGCCGTTCGGAAGGTCGTACCGGAACCTGTTTCTTTTTCTCCATGTTTTTCAATCACGCGTCCGAGCTCATTTCAGAATCAACCTATTCGATTTCAGGAATCAACCTGTTCGATTCCGACCTCAAATAATGAGCTTTAACACATTTTCATGATAATCCGAGTTTGGCGAATCTTTGGTTTGTGGCACACCGGCACAACCAAATGTCTTCCGTTGGTGCTCAAACTTTGCGTGGCCGCTTTATCTGACCCGAGTAACTTTCTATGTGATGTCCGGAGAATTTTATTCCGGACCCCGAATCCCAAAACCGTGTATTATACACTTCAATTTCAAACCGTTCGGAAGGTCGTGCGAATCGTTTCTTTTTCTCCCTATTTTTCAATCACGCGTCCGAGCTCATTTCAAGAATAAACCTGTTCGATTTAAGGAATCAACCTGTTCGATTTCAGCCTCAAATAACGAGTTTTAACACATTTTTCACGATAATCCGAGTTTTGCGAATTCAGTTTGTGGCACACCGGCACCCCCAAATGTCTTCCGTTGGTGCTCAAACTTTTGAGTGGCCGCTTTATCGACATGAGTAACTTTCTATGTGATTTCGGAGAATTTTATTCGGAACCCCGGAATCCCGAAAAGCCGTGTATTTTACACTTTAATTTTTACCGTTTGGGAGGTCGTCAGGAACTGTTTCTTTTTCTCCTGTTTTTCAATCACGCGTTCGATCTCGTTTCAGAATCAACCTGTTCGATTTGAGTAATCAACCTTTGTTCGATTTGACCTCAAATAACGAGCTTTAACACATTTTTCACGATAATCCGAGTTTCGGCGAATCTTTGGTTTGGGCACACCGGCACCCCCAAATGTCTTCCGTTGGTGCTCAAACTTTGCGTGGCCGCTTTATCTCGACTTCCGAGAAACTTTCTATGTGATTTTCGGATAATTTTATTCCGGGATCCGGAATCCCGAAAAACCGTGTATTATACACTTCAATTTCAGCCGTTCGGAAGGTCGTACCGGAACCTGTTCCTTTGTCTCCCTGTTTTTCAATCACGCGTCCGATCTCATTTCAGGAATCAACCTGTTCGATTTCAGAAATCAACCTGATCGATTTCAGCCTCAAATAACGAGCTTTAACATATTTTTCACGATAATCCGAGTTTTGGCGAATGCTGGTTTGTGGCACACCGGCACCCCCAAATGTCTTCCGTTGGTGCTCAAACTTTGCGTGGCCGCTTTATCTGACCCGAAGAACTTTCTATGTGATTTTCGGAGAATTTTATTCCTGGACCTCGGAATCCCGAAAAACCGTGTATTATACACTTCAATTTCAGCCGTTCGGAAGGTCGTACCGGAACCTGTTTCTTTTTCTCTCTGTTTTTCAATCATGCGTCCGAGCTCATTTCAGAATCAACTGTTCGATTTCACCTCAAATAACGAGCTTTAACACATTTTTCACGATAATCGAGTTTTGGCGAATCCGATTTGGCACACCAAGCACCACCAAATGTCTTCCAATGGTGCTCAAACTTTGCGTGGCCGCTTTATCTGACCCGAGGAACTTTCTTTGTGATTTCCGGAGAATTTTATTCCGGGACCCTGGCATCCCGAAAAACCGTGTAATACACACTTCAATTTCAGCCGTTCGGAAGGTCGTACCGGAACCTGTTTCTTTTTCTCCTTGTTTTTCAATCATGCGTCCGAGCTCATTTCAGGAATCAACCTGTTCGATTTCAGGAATCAACCTGTTCGATTTCAGCCTCAAATAACGAGCTTTAACACATTTTTAACGATAATCCGAGTTTCGGCGAATGCTGGTTTGGGAACACCGGCACCCCCAAATGTCTTCCGTTGGTGCTCAAACTTTGCGTGGCCACTTTATCTGACCCGAAGAACTTTCTATGTGATTTTCAGAGAATTTTATTCCTGGACCTCGGAATCCCGAAAAACCGTGTATTATACACTTCAATTTCAGCCGTTCGGAAGGTCGTACCGGAACCTGTTTCTTTTTCTCCCTGTTTTTCAATCACGCGTCCGAGCTCATTTCAGGAATCAACTTATTCGATTTCAGGAATCAACCTGTTCGATTCCAGCCTCAAATAATGAGCTTTAACACATTTTCATGATAATCCGAGTTTCGGCGAATGCTGGTTTGTGGCACACCGGCACAACCAAATGTCTTCCGTTGGTGCTCAAACTTTGCGTGGCCGCTTTATCTGACCCGAGTAACTTTCTATGTGATGTCCGGAGAATTTTATTCCGGGACCCCGGAATCCCGAAAAACCGTGTATTATACACTTCAATTTCAGCCGTTCGGAAGGTCGTACCGGAACTATTTCTTTTTCTCCCTATTTTTCAATCACGCGTCCGAGCTCATTTCAAGAATAAACCTGTTCGATTTAACGAATCAACCTGTTCGATTTCAGCCTCAAATAACGAGTTTTAACACATTTTTCACGATAATCCGAGTTTTGAGTGCAGTTTTGTGGCACACCGCACCCCCAAATGTCTTCCGTTGGTGCTCAAACTTTCTGTGGCCGCTTTATCTGACATGAGTAACTTTCTATGTGATTTCCGGAGAATTTTATTCCGGAACCCCGGAATCCCGAAAAGCCGTGTATTTTACACTTTAATTTCAGCCGTTCGGAAGGTCGTACCGGAACCTGTTTCTTTTTCTCCCTGTTTTTCAATCACGCGTTCGATCTCGTTTCAGGAATCAACCTGTTCGATTTCAGTAATCAACCTGTTCGATTTCAGCCTCAAATAACGAGCTTTAACACATTTTTCACGATAATCCGAGTTTCGGCGAATGCTGGTTTGGGCACACCGGCACCCCCAAATGTCTTCCGTTGGTGCTCAAACTTTGCGTGGCCGCTTTATCTGACCTGAGAAACTTTCTATGTGATTTTCGGATAATTTTATTCCGGGACCCCGGAATCCCGAAAAACCGTGTATTATACACTTCAATTTCAGCCGTTCGGAAGGTCGTACCGGAACCTGTTCCTTTTTCTCCCTGTTTTTCAATCACGCGTCCGATCTCATTTCAGGAATCAACCTGTTCGATTTCAGAATCAACTGTTCGATTTCGACCTCAAATAACGAGCTTTAACACATTTTTCACGATAATCCGAGTTTTGGCGAATCTTTGGTTTGGGCACACCGGCACCCCCAAATGTCTTCCGTTGGTGCTCAAACTTTGCGTGGCCGCTTTATCTCGACCGAAGAACTTTCTATGTGATTTTCGGAGAATTTTATTCTGGGACCTCGGAATCCCGAAAAACCGTGTATTATACACTTCAATTTCAGCCGTTCGGAAGGTCGACGGAACTGTTTCTTTTTTCTCTGTTTTTCAATCATGCGTCCGAGCTCATTTCAGAATCAACTGTTCGATTTCACCTCAAATAACGAGCTTTAACACATTTTTCACGATAATCTGAGTTTCGGCGAATGCTGATTTGTGGCACACCGGCACCACCAAATGTCTTCCAATGGTGCTCAAACTTTGCGTGGCCGCTTTATCTGACCCGAGGAACTTTCTTTGTGATTTCCGGAGAATTTTATTCCGGGACCCTGGCATCCCGAAAAACCGTGTAATACACACTTCAATTTTTGACCGTTCGGAAGGTCGTACCGGAACCTGTTTCTTTTTCTCCTTGTTTTTCAATCATGCGTCCGAGCTCATTTCAGGAATCAACCTGTTCGATTTCAGGAATCAACCTGTTCGATTTCAGCCTCAAATAACGAGCTTTAACACATTTTTAACGATAATCCGAGTTCGGCGAATCTTTGGTTTGGGCACACCTAAGCACCCCCAAATGTCTTCCGTTGGTGCTCAAACTTTGCGTGGCCACTTTATCGACCCGAAGAACTTTCTATGTGATTTTCGAGAGAATTTTATTCCGGACCTCGGAATCCGAAAACCCGTGTATTATACACTTCAATTTCAGCCGTTCGGAAGGTCGTACCGGAACCTGTTTCTTTTTCTCCCTGTTTTTCAATCTGCGTCCGAGCTCATTTCAGGAATCAACTTATTCGATTTCAGGAATCAACCTGTTCGATTCCAGCCTCAAATAATGAGCTTTAACACATTTTCATGATAATCCGAGTTTCGGCGAATCTTTGGTTTTCAGGGCACACCAAGCACAACCAAATGTCTTCCGTTGGTGCTCAAACTTTGCGTGGCCGCTTTATCTGACCCGAGTAACTTTCTATGTGATGTCCGGAGAATTTTATTCCGGGACCCCGGAATCCCGAAAAACCGTGTATTATACACTTCAATTTCAGTCGTTCGGAAGGTCGTATTAGAACTGTTTCTTTTTCTCCCTATTTTTCAATCACGCTTCCGAGCTCATTTCAGGAATAAAGCTGTTCGATTTAAGGAATCAACCTGTTCAATTTCAGCCTCAAATAACGAGTTTTAACACATTTTTCACGATAATCCGAGTTTCGGCGAATTCTGGTTTGTGGCACACCGGCACCCCCAAATGTCTTTCGTTGGTGCTCAAAATATGCGTGGCCGCTTTATCTGACCTGAGGAACTTTCTATGTGATTTCCGGAGAATTTTATTCCGGGACCCCGGAATCCCGAAAAACCGTGTATTATACACTTTAATTTCAGCCGTTCGGAAGGTCGTACCGGAACCTGTTTCTTTTTCTCCCTATTTTTCAATCACGCGTCCGAGCTCATTTCAGGAATCAACCTGTTCGATTTCAGCCTCAAATAACGAGTTTTAACACATTTTTCACGATAATCCGAGTTTCGACGAATGCTGGTTTGTGGCACACCGGCACCCCTAAATGTCTTCCGTTGGTGCTCAAACTTTGTGTGGCCGCTTTATCTGACCCGAGGGACTTTCTATGTGATTTCCGGAGAATTTTATTCCGGGACCCCGGAATCCCGAAAAACCGTGTATTTATACACTTCAATTTCAGCCGTTCGAAGGTTGTACCGGAACCTGTTTCTTTTTCTCCCTGTTTTTCAATCACGCGTACGAGCTCATTTTAGGAATCAACCTGTTGGATTTCAGGAATCAACCTGTTCGATTTCAGCCTCAAATAACGAGCTTTAACACATTTTTCACGATAATCCGAGTTTCGACGAATGCTGGTTTGTGGCACACCGGCACCCCAAATGTCTTCTGTTGGTGCTCAAACTTTGCATGGCCGCTATATCTGACCCGAGGAACTTTCTATGTGATTTCCGGAGAATTTTATTCCGGGACCCCGGAATCCCGAAAAACCGTGTATTATACACTTTGATTTCAGTCGTTCGGAAGGTCGTAAAATAACGAGTTTTAACACATTTTTCACGATAATCCGAGTATCGACGAATGCTGGTTTGTGGCATACCGGCACCCCCAAATATCTTCCGTTGGTGCTCAAACTTTGTGTGACCGCTTTATCTGACCCGAGAAACTTTCTATGTGATGTCCGGAGAATTTTATTTGGGACCGGAATCCCGAAAAACCGTGTATTATATACACTTCAATTTCACCGTTCGGAAGGTCGTACGGAACTGTTTCTATTTCTCCTGTTTTTCAATCACGCGTCCGAGCTCATTTCAGGAATTAACCTGTTCGATTTCAGCCTCAAATAACGAGCTTTAACACATTTTTCACGATAATCCGAGTTTCGGCGAATGCTGGTCTGTGGCACACTGGCACGCCCAAATGTCTTCCGTTGGTGCTCAAACTTTGCGTGGCCGCTTTATCTGACCCGAGGAACGTTCTTTGTGATTTCCGGATTATACATTTCAATTTCAGCCGTTCGGAATGTCGTACCGGAACCTGTTTCTTTTTCTCCCTGTTTTTCAATCACGCGTCCGAGCTCATTTCAGGAATCAACCTGTTCGATTTCAGGAATCAACCTGTTCGATTTCAGCCTCAAATAACGAGCTTTAACACATTTTTCACGATAATCTGAGTTTCGGCGAATGCTGGTTTGTGGCACACCGGCACTCCCAAATGTCTTCCGTTGGTTGTAAAACTTTGCGTGGCCGTTTTATCTGACCCGAGGAACTTTCTATGTGATTTCCGGAGAATTTTATTCCGGGACCCCGGAATCCCGAAAAACCGTGTATTATACACTTCAGTTTCAGCCGTTCGGAAGGTCGTACCGGAACCTGTTTCTTTTTCTCCCTGTTTTTTAATCACGCGTCCGAGCTTATTTCAGAATCAACCTATTCGATTTCGGCCTCGAATAACGAGTTTTAACACATTTTTCACGATAATCCGAGTTTCGGCGAATCTTTGGTTTCAGGCACACCGGCACCCCAAAATGTCTTCCGTTGGTGCTCAAACTTTGCGTGGCTGCTTTATATGACCCGAGGAACTTTCTATGTGATTTCTGGAGAATTTTATTCGGGACTTGAATCCGAAAAACCGTGTATTATACACTTCAATTTGTAGTTCGGAAGGTCGACGGAACTGTATCTTTTTCTCCCTATTTTTCAATCACACGTCCGAGCTCATTTCAAGAATCAACCTGTTCGATTTCGGGAATCAACCTGTTCTATTTCAGCCTCAGATAACGAGCTTTAACACATTTTTCACGATAATCCGAGTTTCGGCGAATGCTGGTTTGTGGCACACCGGCACCCCCAAATGTCTTCCGTTGGTGCTCAAACTTTTTGTGGCCGCTTTATCTGACATGAGTAACTTTCTATGTGATTTCCGGAGAATTTTATTCCGGAACCCTGGAATCCCGAAAAGCCGTGTATTTTACACTTTAATTTCAGCCGTTTGGAAGGTCGTACCGGAACCTGTTTCTTTTTCTCCCTGTTTTTCAATCACGCGTTCGATCTCGTTTCAGGAATCAACCTGTTCGATTTCAGTAATCAACCTGTTCGATTTCAGCCTCAAATAACGAGCTTTAACACATTTTTCACGATAATCCGAGTTTCGGCGAATGCTGGTTTGGGCACACCGGCACCCCCAAATGTCTTCCGTTGGTGCTCAAATTTTGCGTGGCCGCTTTATCTGACCTGAGAAACTTTCTATGTGATTTTCGGATAATTTTATTCGGGACCCGGAATCCCGAAAAAACCGTGTATTATACACTTCAATTTCAGCCGTTCGGAAGGTCGTACCGGAACCTGTTCCTTTTTCTCCCTGTTTTTCAATCACGCGTCCGATCTCATTTCAGGAATCAACCTGTTCGATTTCAGAAATCAACCTGATCGATTTCAGCCTCAAATAACGAGCTTTAACATATTTTTCACGATAATCCGAGTTTCGCCGAATGCTGGTTTGTGGCACACCGGCACCCCCAAATGTCTTCCGTTGGTGCTCAAACTTTGCGTGGCCGCTTTATCTGACCCGAGGAACTTTCTATGTGATTTTCGGAGAATTTTATTCCTGGACCTCGGAATCCCGAAAAACCGTGTATTATACACTTCAATTTCAGCCGTTCGGAAGGTCGTACCGGAACCTGTTTCTTTTTCTCTCTGTTTTTCAATCATGCGTCCGAGCTCATTTCAGGAATCAACCTGTTCGATTTCAGCCTCAAATAACGAGCTTTAACACATTTTTCACGATAATCTGAGTTTCGGCGAATGCTGATTTGTGGCACACCGGCACCACCAAATGTCTTCCAATGGTGCTCAAACTTTGCGTGGCCGCTTTATCTGACCCGAGGAACTTTCTTTGTGATTTCCGAAGAATTTTATTCCGGGACCCTGGCATCCCGAAAAACCGTGTAATACACACTTCAATTTTCGGCCCGTTCGGAAGGTCGCACGGAACTCGTTTCTTTTTCTCCCTGTTTTTCAATCACGCGTCCGAGCTCATTTCAGGAATCAACCTGTTCCATTTCAGAAATCAACCTGTTCCATTTCAGCCTCAAATAACGAGCTTTAACACATTTTTCACGATAATCCGAGTTTCCGCGAATACTGGTTTGTGCCTTTGTGGCACACCGGCACCCCTAAATGTCTTCCGTTGGTGCTCAAACTTTGCGTGGCCCCTTTATCTTTCCCGAGGAACTTTCTATGTGATTTCCGGAGAATTTTGTTCTAGGACCCCGGAATCCCGAAAAATCGTGTATTATACACTTTAATTTCAGCCGTACAGAAGGTCGTACCGGACCCTGTTTCTTTTTCTCTCTGTTTTTCAATCATGCGTCCGAGCTCATTTCAGGAATCAACCTGTTCGATTTCAGCCTCAAATAACGAGCTTTAACACATTTTTCACGATAATCTGAGTTTGGCGAATCTTTGATTTGTGGCACACCGGCACCACCAAATGTCTTCCAATGGTGCTCAAACTTTGCGTGGCCGCTTTATCTGACCCGAGGAACTTTCTTTGTGATTTCCGAAGAATTTTATTCCGGGACCCTGGCATCCCGAAAAACCGTGTAATACACACTTCAATTTCAGCCGTTCGGAAGGTCGTACCGGAACCTGTTTCTTTTTCTCCTTGTTTTTCAATCATGCGTCCGAGCTCATTTCAGGAATCAACCTGTTCGATTTCAGGAATCAACCTGTTCGATTTCAGCCTCAAATAACGAGCTTTAACACATTTTTAACGATAATCCGAGTTTCGGCGAATGCTGGTTTGGGAACACCGGCACCCCCAAATGTCTTCCGTTGGTGCTCAAACTTTGCGTGGCCACTTTATCTGACCCGAAGAACTTTCTATGTGATTTTCAGAGAATTTTATTCCTGGACCTCGGAATCCCGAAAAACCGTGTATTATACACTTCAATTTCAGCCGTTCGGAAGGTGGTACCGGAACCTGTTTCTTTTTCTCCCTGTTTTTCAATCACGCGTCCGAGCTCATTTCAGGAATCAACTTATTCGATTTCAGGAATCAACCTGTTCGATTCCAGCCTCAAATAATGAGCTTTAACACATTTTCATGATAATCCGAGTTTCGGCGAATGCTGGTTTGTGGCACACCGGCACAACCAAATGTCTTCCGTTGGTGCTCAAACTTTGCGTGGCCGCTTTATCTGACCCAAGTAACTTTCTATGTGATGTCCGGAGAATTTTATTCCGGGACCCCGGAATCCCGAAAAACCGTGTATTATACACTTCAATTTCAACCGTTCGGAAGGTCGTACCGGAACTGTTTCTTTTTCTCCCTATTTTTCAATCACGCTTCCGAGCTCATTTCAGGAATAAAGCTGTTCGATTTAAGGAATCAACCTGTTCGATTTCAGCCTCAAATAACGAGTTTTAACACATTTTTCACGATAATCCGAGTTTCGGCGAATTCTGGTTTGTGGCACACCAGCACCCCCAAATGTCTTCCGTTGGTGCTCAAAATTTGTGTGGCCGCTTTATCCGACTGAGGAACTTTCTATGTGATTTTCGGAGAATTTTATTAGGGACCGGAATCCCGAAAAAAACCGTGTATTATACACTTTAATTTTACCCGTTCGGAAGGTCGTGACGGAACCTGTTTCTTTTTCTCCCTGTTTTTCAATCACGCGTCCGAGCTCATTTCAGGAATCAACCTGTTCGATTTCAGCCTCAAATAACGAGTTTTAACACATTTTTCACGATAATCCGAGTTTCGACGAATGTTTGGTTTTGGCACACCGGCACCCTAAATGTCTTCCGTTGGTGCTCAAACTTTGTGTGGCCGCTTTATCAGACCCGAGGGACTTTCTATGTGATTTCCGGAGAATTTTATTCAGGGACCCGGAATCCCGAAAAACCGTGTATTATACACTTCAATTTGTACCGTTCGAAGGTTGTCAGAGGAACTGTTTCTTTTTCTCCCTGTTTTTCAATCACGCGTACGAGCTCATTTTAGGAATCAACCTGTTGGATTTCAGGAATAAACCTGTTCGATTTCAGCCTCAAATAACGAGTTTTAACATATTTTTCACGATATTCCGAGTTTCGACGAATGCTGGTTTGTGGCACACCGTCACCCCCAAATGTCTTCCGTTGGTGCTCAAACTTTGCGTGACCGCTTTATCTGACCTGAGGAACTTTGTATGTGATTTCCGGAGAATTTTATTCCGGGACCTCGGAATCACGAAAAACCGTTTATTATACATTTCAATTTCAAATTAGTTCGGAATGTCAGAAGGAACCTGTTTCTTTTTCTCCCTGTTTTTCAATCAGGCGTCCGAGCTCATTTCAGGAATCAACCTGTTCGATTTCAGGAATCAACCTGTTCGATTTCAGCCTCAAATAACGAGCTTTAACACATTTTTCACGATAATCTGAGTTTCGGCGAATGCTGGTTTGTGGCACACCGGCACTCCCAAATGTCTTCCGTTGGTTGTAAAACATTGCGTGGCCATTTTATCTGACCCGAGAACTTTCTATGTGATTTCCGGAGAATTTTATTCCGGGACCCCGGAATCCCGAAAAACCGTGTATTATACACTTGATTTGACCGTTCGGAAGGTAAATCGGAACCTGTTTCTTTTTCTCCCTGTTTTTTAATCACGCGTCCGAGCTTATTTCAGGAATCAACCTGTTCGATTTCAGCCTCGAATAACGAGTTTTAACACATTTTTCACGATAATCCGAGTTTCGGCGAATGCTGGTTTGTGGCACACCGGCACCCCAAAATGTCTTCCGTTGGTGCTCAAACTTTGCGTGGCTGCTTTATCTGACCCGAGGAACTTTCTATGTGATTTCCGGAGAATTTTATTCCGGGACTCCGAAATCCCGAAAAACCGTGTATTATACACTTCAATTTCAGCCGTTCGGAAGGTCGACGGAACTGTTTCTTTTTCTCCCTATTTTTCAATCACACGTCCGAGCTCATTTCAAGAATCAACCTGTTCGATTTCGGAATCAACTTTGTTCGATTTGACCTCGGATAACGAGCTTTAACACATTTTTCACGATAATCCGAGTTTCGGCGAATGCTGGTTTGTGGCACACCGGCACCCCCAAATGTCTTCCGTTGGTGCTCAAACTTTGCGTTGCCGCTTTATCTGACCCGAAGAACTTTCTATGTGATTTCCGGATAATTTTGTTCCGGGACCCCGGAATCCCGAGAAACCGTGTATTATACACTTCAATTTCAGCCGTTCGGAAGGTCGTACCAGACCCTGTTTCTATTTCTCCTTGTTTTTCAATCACGCGTACGAGCTCATTTCAGGAATCAACCTGTTCGATTTCAGCCTCAAATAACGAGATTTAACACATTTTTCACGATAATCCGAGTTTCGGCGAATGCTGGTTTGTGGCACCTCGGCACCCCCAAATGTCTTCCGTTGTTGCTCAAACTTTGCGTGGCCTCTTTATCTGACCCAAGGAACAATCTATGTGATTTCCGGAGAATTTTGTTCCGGGACTGTAAATTCCCGAAAAACCGTGTATTATACACTTCAATTTCAGCCGTTCGGAAGGTCGTACCGGAACGTGTTTCTTTTTCTCCCTGTTTTTTAATCACGCGTCTGAGCTCATTTCAGGAATCAACCTGTTCGATTTCAGCCTCGAATAACGAGCTTTAACACATTTTTAACGATAATCCGAGTTTCGGCGAATGCTGGTTTGTGGCACACCGGCACCCCCAAATGTCTTCCGTTGGTGCTCAAACTTTGCGTTGCCGCTTTATCTGACCCGAAGAACTTTTTATGAAATTTCCGGATAATTTTGTTCCGGGACCCCGGAATCCCGAGAAACTGTGTATTATACACTTCAATTTCACGTTCGGAAGGTCGTCAGGACCTGTTTCTTTTTCTCCTTGTTTTTCAATCACGCGTCCGAGCTCATTTCAGGAATCAACCTGTTCGATTTCAGAAATCAACCTGTTCGATTTCAGCCTCAAATAACGAGATTTAACACATTTTTCACGATAATCCGAGTTTCGGCGAATGCTGGTTTGTGGCACACCGGCACCCCCAAATGTCTTCCGTTGTTGCTCAAACTTTGCGTGGCCGCTTTATCTGAGCCGAGGAACTTTCTATGTGATTTCCGGAGAATTTTGTTCCGGGACCGTGGAATCCCGAAAAACCGTGTATTATACACTTCAATTTCAGCCGTTCGGAAGGTCGTACCGGACCCTGTTTCTTTTTCTCCCTGTTTTTCAATCACGCGTCCGAGCTCATTTCAGGAATCAACCTGTTCCATTTCAGAAATCAACCTGTTCCATTTCAGCCTCAAATAACGAGCTTTAACACATTTTTCACGATAATCCGAGTTTCCGCGAATACTGGTTTGTGCCTTTGTGGCACACCGGCACCCCTAAATGTCTTCCGTTGGTGCTCAAACTTTGCGTGGCCCCTTTATCTTTCCCGAGGAACTTTCTATGTGATTTCCGGAGAATTTTGTTCTAGGACCCCGGAATCCCGAAAAATCGTGTATTATACACTTTAATTTCATTTGCACGGAAGGTCGTAAACTAGGACCCTGTTTCTTTTTCTCTCTGTTTTTCAATCATGCGTCCGAGCTCATTTCAGAATCAACTTTGTTCGATTTCAGCCTCAAATAACGAGCTTTAACACATTTTTCACGATAATCTGAGTTTCGGCGAATGCTGATTTGTGGCACACCGGCACCACCAAATGTCTTCCAATGGTGCTCAAACTTTGCGTGGCCGCTTTATCTGACCCGAGGAACTTTCTTTGTGATTTCCGAAGAATTTTATTCCGGGACCCTGGCATCCCGAAAAACCGTGTAATACACACTTCAATTTTACCGTTCGGAAGGTCGTACCGGAACTGTTTCTTTTTCTCCTTGTTTTTCAATCATGCGTCCGAGCTCATTTCAGGAATCAACCTGTTCGATTTCAGGAATCAACCTGTTCGATTTCAGCCTCAAATAACGAGCTTTAACACATTTTTAACGATAATCCGAGTTTCGGCGAATGCTGGTTTGGGAACACCGGCACCCCCAAATGTCTTCCGTTGGTGCTCAAACTTTGCGTGGCCACTTTATCTGACCCGAAGAACTTTCTATGTGATTTTCAGAGAATTTTATTCCTGGACCTCGGAATCCCGAAAAACCGTGTATTATACACTTCAATTTCAGCCGTTCGGAAGGTCGTACCGGAACCTGTTTCTTTTTCTCCCTGTTTTTCAATCACGCGTCCGAGCTCATTTCAGGAATCAACTTATTCGATTTCAGGAATCAACCTGTTCGATTCCAGCCTCAAATAATGAGCTTTAACACATTTTCATGATAATCCGAGTTTCGGCGAATGCTGGTTTGTGGCACACCGGCACAACCAAATGTCTTCCGTTGGTGCTCAAACTTTGCGTGGCCGCTTTATCTGACCCAAGTAACTTTCTATGTGATGTCCGGAGAATTTTATTCCGGGACCCCGGAATCCCGAAAAACCGTGTATTATACACTTCAATTTCAACCGTTCGGAAGGTCGTACCGGAACTGTTTCTTTTTCTCCCTATTTTTCAATCACGCTTCCGAGCTCATTTCAGGAATAAAGCTGTTCGATTTAAGGAATCAACCTGTTCGATTTCAGCCTCAAATAACGAGTTTTAACACATTTTTCACGATAATCCGAGTTTCGCGAATTCAGTTTGTGGCACACCAAAGACCCCCAAATGTCTTCCGTTGGTGCTCAAAATTTGTGTGGCCGCTTTATCTGACCCGAGGAACTTTCTATGTGATTTCCGGAGAATTTTATTCCGGGACCCCGGAATCCCGAAAAACCGTGTATTATACACTTTAATTTCAGCCGTTCGGAAGGTCGTACCGGAACCTGTTTCTTTTTCTCCCTGTTTTTCAATCACGCGTCCGAGCTCATTTCAGGAATCAACCTGTTCGATTTCAGCCTCAAATAACGAGTTTTAACACATTTTTCACGATAATCCGAGTTTCGACGAATGCTGGTTTGTGGCACACCGGCACCCCTAAATGTCTTCCGTTGGTGCTCAAACTTTGTGTGGCCGCTTTATCTGACCCGAGGGACTTTCTATTTGATTTCTGGAGAATTTTATTCCGGGACCCCGGAATCCCGAAAAACCGTGTATTTATACACTTCAATTTCAGCCGTTCGAAGGTTGTACCGGAACCTGTTTCTTTTTCTCCCTGTTTTTCAATCACGCGTACGAGCTCATTTTAGGAATCAACCTGTTGGATTTCAGGAATAAACCTGTTCGATTTCAGCCTCAAATAACGAGTTTTAACATATTTTTCACGATATTCCGAGTTTCGACGAATGCTGGTTTGTGGCACACCGTCACCCCCAAATGTCTTCCGTTGGTGCTCAAACTTTGCGTGACCGCTTTATCTGACCTGAGGAACTTTGTATGTGATTTCCGGAGAATTTTATTCCGGGACCTCGGAATCACGAAAAACCGTTTATTATACATTTCAATTTCAAAGTAGTTCGGAATGTAAACAGGAACTGTTTCTTTTTCTCCCCGTTTTTCAATCGGGCGTCCGAGCTCATTTCAGAATCAACTGTTCGATTTCAGGAATCAACCTGTTCGATTTCACCTCAAATAACGAGCTTTAACACATTTTTCACGATAATCGAGTTTGGCGAATCTTTGGTTTTCAGGGCACACCAAGCACTCCCAAATGTCTTCCGTTGGTTGTAAAACATTGCGTGGCCATTTTATCTGACCCGAGAACTTTCTATGTGATTTCCGGAGAATTTTATTCCGGAATCCCGAAAAACCGTGTATTATACACTTGATTTCGTACCGTTCGGAAGGTCGACGGAACTGTTTCTTTTTCTCCTGTTTTTTAATCACGCGTCCGAGCTTATTTCAGAATCAACTGTTCGATTTCACCTCGAATAACGAGTTTTAACACATTTTTCACGATAATCCGAGTTTCGGCGAATGCTGGTTTGTGGCACACCGGCACCCCAAAATGTCTTCCGTTGGTGCTCAAACTTTGCGTGGCTGCTTTATCTGACCCGAGGAACTTTCTATGTGATTTCCGGAGAATTTTATTAGGGACTCGAAATCCGAAAAACCGTGTATTATACACTTCAATCAGTAATGTTCGGAAGGTCGACAGGAACCCGTTTCTTTTTCTCCCTATTTTTCAATCACACGTCCGAGCTCATTTCAAGAATCAACCTGTTCGATTTCGGGAATCAACCTGTTCGATTTCAGCCTCAGATAACGAGCTTTAACACATTTTTCACGATAATCCGAGTTTCGGCGAATGCTGGTTTGTGGCACACCGGCACCCCCAAATGTCTTCCGTTGGTGCTCAAACTTTGCGTTGCCGCTTTATCTGACCCGAAGAACTTTCTATGTGATTTCGGATAATTTTGTTCGGGACCGGAATCCCGAGAAACCGTGTATTATACACTTCAATTTCAGCCGTTCGGAAGGTCGTACCAGACCCTGTTTCTATTTCTCCTTGTTTTTCAATCACGCGTACGAGCTCATTTCAGGAATCAACCTGTTCGATTTCAGCCTCAAATAACGAGATTTAACACATTTTTCACGATAATCCGAGTTTCGGCGAATGCTGGTTTGTGGCACCTCGGCACCCCCAAATGTCTTCCGTTGTTGCTCAAACTTTGCGTGGCCTCTTTATCTGACCCAAGGAACAATCTATGTGATTTCCGGAGAATTTTGTTCCGGATAAATTTCGTAAAAACCGTGTATTATACACTTCAATTTGTAGTTCGGAAGGTCGTACCGGAACGTGTTTCTTTTTCTCCCTGTTTTTTAATCACGCGTCTGAGCTCATTTCAGGAATCAACCTGTTCGATTTCAGCCTCGAATAACGAGCTTTAACACATTTTACACGAGAATCCGAGTTTCGGCGAATGCAGGTTTGTGGCACACCGGCACCCCCAAATGTCTTCCGTTGGTGCTCAAACTTTGCGTGGCTGCTTTATCTGACCCGAGGAATTTTCTATGTGATTTCCGTAGAATTTTATTCAGGGACTCGAATCCCAAAACCGTGTATTATACACTTCAATTTCAGCCGTTCGGAAGGTCGTACCGGAACCTGTTTCTTTTTCTCCCTATTCTTCAATCACACGTCCGAGCTCATTTCAAGAATCAACCTGTTCTATTTCGGGAATCAACCTGTTCGATTTCAGCCTTAGATAACGAGCTTTAACACATTTTTAACGATAATCCGAGTTTCGGCGAATGCTGGTTTGTGGCACACCGGCACCCCCAAATGTCTTCCGTTGGTGCTCAAACTTTGCGTTGCCGCTTTATCTGACCCGAAGAACTTTTTATGAAATTTCCGGATAATTTTGTTCCGGGACCCCGGAATCCCGAGAAACTGTGTATTATACACTTCAATTTCAGCCGTTCGGAAGGTCGTACCGGACCCTGTTTCTTTTTCTCCTTGTTTTTCAATCACGCGTCCGAGCTCATTTCAGGAATCAACCTGTTCGATTTCAGAAATCAACCTGTTCGATTTCAGCCTCAAATAACGAGATTTAACACATTTTCACGATAATCCGAGTTTCGCGAATCTTTGGTTTGTGGCACACCGGCACCCCCAAATGTCTTCCGTTGTTGCTCAAACTTTGCGTGGCCGCTTTATCTGAGCCGAGGAACTTTCTATGTGATTTCCGGAGAATTTTGTTCCGGGACCGTGGAATCCCGAAAAACCGTGTATTATACACTTCAATTTCAGCCGTTCGGAAGGTCGTACCGGACCCTGTTTCTTTTTCTCCCTGTTTTTCAATCACGCGTCCGAGCTCATTTCAGGAATCAACCTGTTCCATTTCAGAAATCAACCTGTTCCATTTCAGCCTCAAATAACGAGCTTTAACACATTTTTCACGATAATCCGAGTTTCCGCGAATACTGGTTTGTGCCTTTGTGGCACACCGGCACCCCTAAATGTCTTCCGTTGGTGCTCAAACTTTGCGTGGCCCCTTTATCTTTCCCGAGGAACTTTCTATGTGATTTCCGGAGAATTTTGTTCTAGGACCCCGGAATCCCGAAAAATCGTGTATTATACACTTTAATTTCAGCCGTACAGAAGGTCGTACCGGACCCTGTTTCTTTTTCTCCCGGCTTTCAATCACGCGTCCGAGCTCATTTCAGGAATCAACCTGTTCGATTTCAGCCCCAAATAACGAGCTTTAACACATTTTTCACGATAATCCGAGTTTCGGCGAATCTTTGGTTCAGGCAAAAGAAAGACACCCCCAAATGTCTTCCGTTGGTGCTCAAACTTTACGTGGCCACTTTATCTGACCCGAGGACCTTTCTACGTGATTTTCGGAGAATTTTGTTCCGGGACCCTGGAATCCCGAAAAACCGTGTATTTATACATTTCAATTTCAGCCGTTCAGAAGGTCGTACCGGACCCTATTTCTTTTTCTCCCTGTTTTTCAATCACGGGTCCCAGCTCATTTCTGGAATCAACCTGTCCAATTTCAGGAATCAACCTGTTAGATTTCAACCTCAAATAACGAGCTTTAACACATTGTTCACGATAATCCGAGTTTTGAATCTTTGGTTTGTGGCACACCGGCACCCCAACTCTCTTCCGTTGGTGCTCAAACTTTGTTTGGCCGCTTTATCTGATCCGAGGAACTTTCTATGTGATTTCCAGAGAATTTTGTTCCAGGACCGGAATCCGAAAACCGTGTATTATATACACTTCAATTTTAGTCGTTCGGAAGGTCGTACCGGACCCTGTTTCTTTTTCTCCCTGTTGTTCAATCACGTGTCCGAGCTCATTTCAGGAATCAACCTGTTCGATTTCAGCCTCAAATAACGAGCTTTAACACATTTTTCACGATAATCCGAGTTTTGCGAATCTTTGGTTTTTGCCACACCGGCACCCCCAAATGTCTTCCGTTGGTGCTCAAACTTTGCGTGGCCGCTTTATCTGACCCAAGGAAGTTTCTATGTGATTTCCGGAAAATTTTGTTCCGGGACCCCGGAATCCCGAAAAACCGTGTATTTATACACTTCAATTTCAGCCGTTCGGAAGGTCGTACCGGACCCTGTTTCTTTTTCTCCCTGTTTTTCAATCATGCGTCCGAGCTCATTTCAGGAATCAACCTGTTCGAGTTCAGGAATCAACCTATTCGATTTCAGCCTCAAATAACGAGCTTTAACACATTTTTCACGATAATTTGAGTTTCGGCGAATGCTGGTTTGTGGCACACCGGCACCCCCAAATGTCTTCCATTGGTGCTCAAACTTTGCGTGGCCGCTTTATTTGATCCGAGAAACTTTCTATGTGATTTCCGGAGAATTTTGTTCCGGGACCCCGGAATCCCGAAAAACCGTGTATTATACACTTCAATTTTAACCGTTCGGAAGGTCGTGCGGACCTGTTTCTTTTTCTCCCTGTTGTTCAATCACGCGTCCGAGCTCATTTCAGGAATCAACGTATTCGATTTCAGCATCAAATAACGAGTTTTAACACATTTTTCACGATAATCCGTGTTTCGGCGAATGCTAGTTTGTCAGGGCACACCTAAGCACCCCAAATGTCTTCCGTTGGTGCTCAAACTTTGCGTGGCCGCTTTATCCGACCCGAGGAACTTTCTATGTAATTTCCGGAGAATTTTGTTACGGGACCGGAATCCGAAAACCCGTGTATTATACACTTCAATTTCAAATTTGCCGTTCGGAAAGTCGTACGGACCTGTTTCTTTTTCTCCGTGTTTTTTAATCACGCGTCCGAGCTCATTTCAGAAATCAACCTATTCGATTTCAGCCTCAAATAACGAGCTTTAACACATTTTTCACGATAATCCGAGTTTCGGCGAATGCTGGTTTGTGGCACACCAGCACCCCCAAATGTCTTCCATTGGTGCTCAAACTTTGCGTGGCCGCTTTATCTGACCCGAGAAATTTCTATGTAATTTCCGGAGAATTTTATTCCGGGACCCCAGAATCCCGAAAAACCGTGTATTATACACTTCAATTTCAGCCGTTCGGAAGGTCGTACCGGAACCTGTTTCTTTTTCTCCCTATTTTTCAATCACGCGTCCGAGCTTATTTCAGGAATCAACCTGTTCGATTTCAGGAATCAAGCTGTTAGATTTCAGCCTCAAATAACGAGCTTTAACACATTTTTCACGATAATCCGAGTTTCGGCGAATGCTGGTTAGTGGCACACCGGCACTCCCAAATGTCTTCCGTAGGTGCTCAAACTTTGCGTAGCCGCTTTATCTGACCCGAGGAACTTTCTATGTGATTTCCGGAGAATTTTATTAGGAAGGAATCCGAAAAACCGTGTATTATATATACACTTCAATTTCAGCCGTTCGGAAGGTCGTACCGGAACCTGTTTCTTTTTCTCCCTGTTTTTCAATGAAGCGTCCGAGCTCATTTCAGGAATCAACCTGTTCGATTTCTGCTCAAATAACGAGCTTAAACACATTTTTCACGATAATCCGAGTTTCGGCGAATGCTGGTTTGTGGCACACCAGCACCCCCAAATGTCTTCCGTTGGTGCTCAAACTTTACGTGGCCACTTTATCTGACCCGAGGACCTTTCTACGTGATTTTCGGAGAATTTTATTCCGGGACCCTGAAATACCGAAAAACCGTGTATTTATACATTTCAATTTCAGCCGTTCAGAAGGTCGTACCGGACCCTATTTCTTTTTCTCCCTGTTTTTCAATCACGGGTCCCAGCTCATTTCAAGAATCAACCTGTCCAATTTCAGGAATCAACCTGTTAGATTTCAGCCTCAAATAACGAGCTTTAACACATTTTTCACGATAATCCGAGTTTCGGCGAATGCTGGTTTGTGGCACACCGGCACCCCAAACTC
This sequence comes from Silene latifolia, assembly GCF_048544455.1. Lineage (NCBI taxonomy): Eukaryota > Viridiplantae > Streptophyta > Magnoliopsida > Caryophyllales > Caryophyllaceae > Silene > Silene latifolia. The sequence continues at coordinate 103,608 of NW_027413260.1, forward strand.
TCTTCCGTTGGTGCTCAAACTTTGTTTGGCCGCTTTATCTGATCCGAGGAACTTTCTATGTGATTTCCGGAGAATTTTGTTCCAGGACCCCGGAATCCCGAAAAACCGTGTATTATATACACTTCAATTTTAGTCGTTCGGAAGGTCGTACCGGACCCTGTTTCTTTTTCTCCCTGTTGTTCAATCACGTGTCCGAGCTCATTTCAGGAATCAACCTGTTCGATTTCAGCCTCAAATAACGAGCTTTAACACATTTTTCACGATAATCCGAGTTTCGGCGAATGCTGGTTTTTGCCACACCGGCACCCCCAAATGTCTTCCGTTGGTGCTTAAACTTTGCGTGGCCGCTTTATCTGACTCAAGGAAGTTTCTATGTTATTTCCGGAAAATTTTGTTCCGGGACCCCGGAATCCCGAAAAACCGTGTATTATACACTTCAATTTCAGCCGTTCGGAAGGTCGTATCGGACCCTGTTTCTTTTTCTCCCTGTTTTTCAATCATGCGTCCGAGCTCATTTCAGGAATCAACCTGTTCGAGTTCAGGAATCAACCTATTCGATTTCAGCCTCAAATAACGAGCTTTTTCACGATAATCGAGTTTGGCGAATCTTTGGTTTGTGGCACACCAAGGCACCCCAATTATCTTCCATTGGTGCTCAAACTTTGCGTGGCCGCTTTATTTGATCCGAGAAACTTTCTATGTGATTTCCGGAGAATTTTGTTAGGGACCCGGAATCCCAAAAAAACGTGTATTATACACTTCAATTTTAGCCGTTCGGAAGGTCGTACCGGACCCTGTTTCTTTTTCTCCCTGTTGTTCAATCACGCGTCCGAGCTCATTTCAGGAATCAACGTATTCGATTTCAGCATCAAATAACGAGTTTTAACACATTTTTCACGATAATCCGTGTTTCGGCGAATGCTAGTTTGTGGCACACCGGCACCCCAAATGTCTTCCGTTGGTGCTCAAACTTTGCGTGGCCGCTTTATCTGACCCGAGGAACTTTCTATGTAATTTCCGGAGAATTTTGTTCCGGGACCCCGGAATCCCGAAAACCCGTGTATTATACACTTCAATTCCAGCCGTTCGGAAAGTCGTACCGGACCCTGTTTCTTTTTCTCCGTGTTTTTTAATCACGCGTCCGAGCTCATTTCAGGAATCAACCTATTCGATTTCAGCCTCAAATAACGAGCTTTAACACATTTTTCACGATAATCCGAGTTTCGGCGAATGCTGGTTTGTGGCACACCAGCACCCCCAAATGTCTTCCATTGGTGCTCAAACTTTGCGTGGCCGCTTTATCTGACCCGAAAAAGTTCTATGTAATTTCCGGAGAATTTTATTCAGGGACCCCAGAATCCCGAAAAACCGTGTATTATACACTTCAATTTCAGCCGTTCGGAAGGTCGTACCGGAACCTGTTTCTTTTTCTCCTATTTTTCAATCACGCGTCCGAGCTCATTTCAGGAATCAACCTGTTCGATTTCAGGAATCAAGCTGTTAGATTTCAGCCTCAAATAACGAGCTTTAACACATTTTTCACGATAATCCAAGTTTCGGCGAATCTTTGGTTAGTGGCACACCTAAGCACTCCCAAATGTCTTCCGTAGGTGCTCAAACTTTGCGTAGCCGCTTTATCTGACCCGAGGAACTTTCTATGTGATTTCCGGAGAATTTTATTCGGGAAGGAATCCGAAAAACCGTGTATTATATATACACTTCAATTTCAAATTGTTCGGAAGGTCGTAACTAGAAACTGTTTCTTTTTCTCCTCGTTTTTCAATCAAGCGTCCAAGCTCATTTCAGGAATCAACCTGTTCGATTTCTGCTCAAATAACGAGCTTAAACACATTTTTCACGATAATCCGAGTTTCGGCGAATCTTGGTTTGTGGCACACCAAAGACCCCCAAATGTCTTCCGTTGGTGCTCAAACTTTACGTGGCCACTTTATCTGACCCGAGGACCTTTCTACGTGATTTTCGGAGAATTTTATTCGGGACCCGTAATCCCGAAAAACCGTGTATTTATACATTTCAATTTTAGTCGTTCGGAAGGTCGACCGGACCTCGTTTATTTTTCTCCTGTTGTTCAATCACGTGTCCGAGCTCATTTGGGAATCAACTGTTCGATTTCAGCCTCAAATAACGAGCTTTAACACATTTTTCACGATAATCCGAGTTTCGGCGAATGCTGGTTTTTGCCACACCGGCACCCCCAAATGTCTTCCGTTGGTGCTCAAACTTTGCGTGGCCGCTTTATCTGACCCAAGGAAGTTTCTATGTTAGTTCCGGAAAATTTTGTTCCGGGACCCTGGAATCCCGAAAAACCGTGTATTATAAACTTCAATTTCAGCCGTTCGGAAGGTCGTACCGGACCCTGTTTCTTTTTCTCCCTGTTTTTCAATCATGCGTCCGAGCTCATTTCAGGAATCAACCTGTTCGAGTTCAGGAATCAACCTATTCGATTTCAGCCTCAAATAACGAGCTTTTTCACGATAATCTGAGTTTCGGCGAATGCTGGTTTGTGGCACACCGGCACCCCAATTGTCTTCCATTGGTGCTCAAACTTTGCGTGGCCGCTTTATCTGACCCGAGGAACTTTCTATGTAATTTCCGGAGAATTTTGTTCCGGGACCCCGGAATCCCGAAAAACCGTGTATTATACACTTCAATTTCAGCCGTTCGGAAAGTCGTACCGGACCCTGTTTCTTTTTCTCCATGTTTTTTAATCACGCGTCCGAGCTCATTTCAGGAATCAACCTATTCGATTTCAGCCTCAAATAACGAGCTTTAACACATTTTTCACGATAATCCGAGTTTCGGCGAATGCTGGTTTGTGGCACACCAGCACCCCCAAATGTCTTCCATTGGTGCTCAAACTTTGCGTGGCCGCTTTATCTGACCCGAGGAATTTCTATGTAATTTCCGGAGAATTTTATTCCGGACCCTGATCGAAAAACCGTGTATTATACACTTCAATTTCAGCCGTTCGGAAGGTCGTACCGGAACCTGTTTCTTTTTCTCCCTATTTTTCAATCACGCGTCCGAGCTCATTTCAGGAATCAACCTGTTCGATTTCAGGAATCAAGCTGTTAGATTTCAGCCTCAAATAACGAGCTTTAACACATTTTTCACGATAATCCGAGTTTCGGCGAATGCTGGTTAGTGGCACACCGGCACTCCCAAATGTCTTCCGTAGGTGCTCAAACTTTGCGTAGCCGCTTTATCTGACCCGAGGAACTTTCTATGTGATTTCCGGAGAATTTTATTCCGGAAGGAATCCCGAAAAACCGTGTATTATATATACACATCAATTTCAGCCGTTCGGAAGGTCGTACCGGAACCTGTTTCTTTTTCTCCCTGTTTTTCAATCAAGCGTCCGAGCTCATTTCAGGAATCAACCTGTTCGATTTCTGCTCAAATAACGAGCTTAAACACATTTTTCACGATAATCCGAGTTTTGGCGAATCTTGGTTGTGGCACACCGGCACCCCCAAATGTCTTCCGTTGGTGCTCAAACTTTGCGGCCGCTTTATCTCACCCGGGAAAGGGTCGTGCGGAACTGTTTCTTTTTCTCACTTATTTTTTGATCACGCGTGGGAAGCTCGTTTAAATCAGCACAATTCGTTGAGATATTCGATTCGGCCTCAAATAACGAGCTTTAACACTTTTTCACGATAATCAGGAGTTTCGGACGCGTGATTGAAAAATAAGGAGAAAAGAAACAGGTTCCGGTACGACCTTCCAGACAGCTGATCTTGAAGTGTATAATACACTTTTTCAGGATTCCAGGATTTGCATAAAAGTCGGAACGAGAAACTTTCTATATGATTTACGGGAGAATTTTTGTTAAAGGGACCGGCGGAATCCAAGAAAGCGGAAATTTATTTGAGGCCAACTTCAATTTGAGCCGAGACATGAGGAAGAGAAAAAAAAAAATCAAGGACCTGTTCTTTTCAGAGGCAGAAAGTGTTTTTCAATCAGCGTCAAGGCTAAAATTCTCCCGAAATAACTTTAGGCTTGTGATAAATTGACGCGGCAAATTTGAGCACCAGCGAAGGAAGACGCTGGGGAAGTGGCTGGTGATTGCTTATAACTGTTACCAGTTGTCGTGAAAAGGAAATGTGTTTAAGCCAGATTATGGCGAAATCGGCAATTGATTACGAAATGAAGCGAGCGCTTGATTGAGGAGAAAAAGCGGTCCGTATCTGTTACGAAACGGCTGAGTGAAGTGTATATATAACGCGTTTAGGATTCTGCGGAAAATTGCTGGGGAAATCACAGAAAGTTCGGGATGGCGATACGCCAAGTTGAGCTGATGGCGATGCCGTAGGCGTGAAGAAATGTGTTAGCTGTATTTGGTGAAATCTAACGACGATTCTGAGAATCGTGATTAATTCAGTGACTGACATGTTGAAAATGGAGAAGAGAAAGTTACGTGCAGCATTGAAGTGTATAATACGGTTTTTGAAGTGCGAGATAAGTCAAATTATGGGAACTTTGAGGTCAGCGACCGCGCAAAGTTGACAATGGAAGACATTTGGGGAAGTGGCATTATACAAACGGTGATATTGCAGCTGGATTATGTGAAAATGTGTTAAGCTTCGTTATTTGAGCTGAAATCAAATGATTGACGAATGGCTTCGACGTGATCTGAAAGAGCGGTGATACGACAAACGGCTGAAATTAGTGTATAATACAGCGGGTTTTGTTAAGTCTGACTGAAAATTCTCCGGAAATTATGAAAGTTCAAGTGAGATAGCGGCGAGACGACGCGGCGGAAGACATTTGAATGTACAATCTATGGCTAAAGCGTTAATGAAACGCAGTTAACCGTGAAGAAATGTGTTAAAAACTTCGTTATTTGTCTTTGAAATGAATGCGTTGATTCCTGAGTGAGCATTGAACAACGGCGAAAAAGAAGCGGTGTCGATGCGACTGCCAGCGTATTAAAGTGAAGTGTATATTACGCGGTTTCCGGGATTCGAGTCTGGGCACAAAATATCGGGAAATCACATAGAAAGTTTCTGAGATCGGCGACCGCGCTAAATGAAGATAATTGGGGGTACGACGTGCCCGATGAACCATTGTCCGCTCAGTTATCGTGGAAAACCGTTATTTGAGAACATGTCGAATAGGTGATTCGAACCGAGCGAACATTCCTGGGCGGCTTTCGGACGCATGATTGAAAAGCGGGGAAAAGAAGCGAAGTGACGCTGCGAGGAAAACGGCTGAATGAGGTGTATATGATTTCGGGGTCGGGTCGAACAAAATTTCGATAACATGAAGCACTTCGCCGAACCAGTCATGACGCGAGTTTAAGCGCCAATGAGCGTATTGGCAAAACGGCGTGTAGCTTCGGATATCGTGAAAAATATGTTAAACTTCGTTATTTGAGTGAAATCAGATTGTCAAATAAACTGGAACTGGTGGCAGGAAGAAATTCGACGACGAGCGACAAATTGAGTGTATATAATACGCGGTTTCAGGTGAGATCGCAAGAACGAAACTATCACGATGATAAAATAAAGTTTGAGCATAGCAATTGGGAATGTACGTGTCTATGAGCAACTAGTTATCGTGAAAATATGTTAGAAACTACTTATTTAATTTGAAATCAGATTCTGAGTGGGCAGTTGATTCTTGAAGTGAGCAGGACCGTGATTGGCGGAAAGAAAATTGAAATTAAGTGCATTCTACGGCATTTGAAAATTGAAATGTATGAAATGCGGTTTTAATTGTTGAGATGCGAATAAAATTCTCAAAATCGCGTAGAGAAAGCGTCACCGAGATGATCATGTGCAAGACTGAGCATGGCAGAATTATACAACCGACGTCGCGGATTATCGTGAAAAATGTGTTTAAACTCGTTATTGGCGGCTCAGCGAGGTGATACGCTTCGTGAAAGCGGGAAAAAACGATGCGACGCTAAGAGCGGTGAGATGAGATGTATATATATTACGCGGTTTTGGATTCTTGGAATGGGGAATTATAAGAAAATCACGAAAGTGCCGAAGTCCGATCGCTGGCTGCGCGAAAGTTTGATCACGGAAGACATTTGAAATGCCGATGTCTATTAACAACGTTCAGCCAAACAGTTATCGTGAAAAATGTTAAGCCGTTATTGGTGAAAATCTAGCGACGATTCTGAATGCGACGGTGATTTCGAATAGCTGGATAATGATAGGAAAAAAACGGGCCGATACTGACTTAAACGTGAAGTGTATAATACGCGACCGTAAGGTGCCAGAGTACATGAAATGCCGATCGATAAGCGACCGCGCCAGACTGAGTAATGGAAGACGACGATATTTGTGCCTGAAGCGACCAGCCGAGAGCAGTTATGTGAAAATGTGTTAAGCTTCGTTATTTGGCCGAAATCAGTGATTGATTTGAGTGACCGACGCGTGATAAAAAACGAAAAGCGAAGTCGTATTTCCGGCAGTGAAGTGTATAATGCAGAGGTTTTAATAGATCCCGTATTCTCCGATACATGAAAGTTCTCCGAGTCGATCAGGCACCAGCGGCGTTTGACTGAAGTGCGATAATGCTAATTAGCGATGTAACGATTATAACAATGTGTTATTCGTTATTTGATAACGAGAATGCAGTCGTTGATTCTGAAGTAACTAACGCTGATTGAACAGCGAGAGAAGAGAGCGGTACGATACCGCCTTAAAGCGTGAGTGTATAATCTCGTGGTTTCGGACCAAAGTGCAGACAAAATTCTAAAATCATGAACAGGATATCGCGACCGCGGAATTGATATAGGCGTTTTATTTGAAGTCTTGATTCGAGTATAGTGAAAATGTGTTAAGCTTTCGTTATTTGGTATCGAATAGATTGATTCGAACTCGAGCAGTGATGCAGATGGCTGGGCATATGATGAAAAGAAAGCGAGGAAAAGAAGCGAATTAAAAATACGACCTTCAGCATTTGTAGTAATATAAATACAGCGGTTTATTAGAAGTCGGAGACAAACACAGGAAAACACAAACTCCTTAGTGATCGCGACGCGCAAGTTTGAGCCTCGGGAACGGGGAATAGCGTGTAATAAAGCATTAGCGAAATAGGTCATATTCAAATGTGTTAAGCTTCGTTGACTAATTTGAAAATCCCAGCCAGGTGATTCTGGTGACGTTTGATTAAAACAGCGGGAAAAAGAAGGAGCCGATTCACGGCTGTAGCGAAAAATTAAAATTGAAGTGTATATAATACGCGGTTTTTGAGACCGTGATCCTGGAACAAGCCGGAAATCCTGGTCCAGTCATGACGAACGAGTTTGAGCATAGCGGAAGAGAGTTGAAATTCGCGATGTGCCACGCAAACGGCGTTAGCCGAGCTGGATTATGCGTGGCAAAAACTCGTTATTTGGGTGAAATCCTAACGAGGTTGATTCCTGAAGTGGGTGGTGTTCGAAATAGTGAGCAAAGCGAGGGAAGAAAAAGTAAGGGAAAATCCCGATAATTGAAATGTATAAATATGTTTTAGTTCAGGCAAAATTATAGGAAATCGCGTGGAAATACCGGGTGCGATAGGAACGACGCGTGAGTTTAACCAACGGAAGACGATGAGTGGCTGACCACCAAACCGGCGTGTGAAACTCGGATATCGTGAAAAATGTGTTAAAAGCTTCGTTATTGGTTTATCAGTGTGGGCAGCGTGATTAAGCGTAAAAAGCGGTGACTATGCGGCAAATTAAATTAATATAATACCGCGATTTCGGGATTCGTAGTCTAAACAAAATTCTCCGTGTGAAATCCTTTTGTAAAGTTCCTGGAAAGGCTAAAGGGAGCCCTCCGCCGAGGACTGAACTTAAGCGAGAGACGGTAAATTGCCCGGTGTGCCCGCGAGGCGCGAGCCCGATATTGCCGAGCCGGATTGCTCGTGAAAAATATGTTAAAAGCTTCGTTATTTGAGGAACGAATAGGAGCGGGTTGACTACGGGAAATGGAGCGGTTGATTTCGCGAAGTGAGCCGGATAACATGATTGAAAGCCAGGGCAGAAAAAGCGGGTGCTCTGGCTGCAGCGATGAAGTGTATAATACGCGATTTTTGATTCCGTCGGAAGAAATTCGATCACATGGTTCACCGGCTCGGTCATGACGCGTAACAGCGGAACATTTAAAGTGCGATATAAACCGGCGATGCAGCGAGAACTCAGTGCTCGTGAAAATAATGTTAAATCGTTATTTTGAAACTCAGCAATTGACTACGAATCAACGGTATTCATGAGCCGAATTGATGGCGGAAAAGCGGGTCGTCTGATACTACTTAGTAATAATACGATTTCTCGGGATTAGAAGTCACGGAAGGGTAAAGTATCATTCATAAAGCGTGATCAGCGGCAGCGGCATGACGAAGAGCGACGGATTAGCAAAGCTGTGTTAAAACAATTATCACAAAGAAAGTGATTATTCGAAACTAAACGGTGGTGAATGAGCCGATATGACGAAGGCAGGAAAAGAAGCAGTGATACCAGCGCCGGCATTGATGTATAATATGATTTCAGATTATCGAATTCTGCGGAAATCGCGGAAAACCTACCGGAACCAGCAAGCGACAGCAGGTGGCATAGCGGAAGACGCTGAGATGTGTGCCCGCGAGCTGGGTTGAGGCTTCAGTTCATAGTGTAAATATGTTAAAAGCTTCGTTATTCGAGAACGAAAATGAGCAGTTGATCTGAAATGGCTGACGTAAGCGGAGAAAAACGCGTTACGTCTGACTAAACGAAGCGAAATTGAAGTGGCTATATGATTTCGAATTTGTCAGAACAAATAAAATCACATGGAATGATATGATGGAATAAAAGAAGACCCGCCTTGAATTTGAGCAACAGCGAAGAAGACGGTAGAATAGAATTATAAACCGGCGTGCCGGGGCACCGGATTATCATTAATGTTAAATCTCGTTATTTGAGCGAAATCAGCAGTGATTCTGAAATGGCTTCGTCTGGCGTATTAGTGGGAAATGAAAGATAATCACGACCGAGCAGTAGTGTATAATCTTGATTTCAATTGATCGAGCAAAACCAATACGAAATCACGTAAAATTCTTGAATAGATAAACATTGTAGTTTGAGCATGATGGTAAACGACGTTGAACTGAATATTGCATTATCTGGTAGCTCGAAACAGTCCCGAAATCAGCAATTTGATTGCTGAAATGAGCTGATAATAAAATAAGGAAAAGAAGCAGTGCAGCATTCGAAATTCCGGAGTCGAATAAAATTCTCCGGAAATATCATAAATTTCACCGGTGATAGACCCGCGGGTTTGGTGCCAGCGGAGGCGCGACAGCGCGTGCTAAATTCGAGCGTTATTGCTCAGTGCTCGTGAATGTTAAAAACTTCGTTGTGTGAAAATTTAAATCAACAATTCCTGGTAGCGGTAAAAGCGAGGAAGAAGCCAGGTTCGTCTGTTTAGCGAAGTATAATTACGCGGTTTTCGGGGATTAGTCAGGCTCGCTATAAAATCGCATAGAAAGTTCTCGAGGTCGAATAAAATGAAAACATATGTTACAGCGGGACATTTGGGAATCTTTCGTGTCTCATGAACTACGGCGTTGGCCCTGGCTGGTTATGCGTGAAAATATGATTAAGCTTCGTTATTTAGTGAAATGAAATGATTGATTCTGAAATCGAAGCGGTGATTCGTAACCGGTGCTGATTAGCCAGGGCGAAAAGCGGTGGCTCGACATTCCGAGGCGTGGAAATAGCTATAATAAGCGGTTTTGTTAGTCGGGAATAAATACCGGTAAATCACAATACCGTTCCTCCGATCCGATAAAGCGTCGCGCAGATGGCCTGTGGAAGACGCGGGAGCGTATTATATGAGCCGATAGTCGTGAACTTCGAGTTATCGTGAAAATATGTTAAAACTGGTTGACTGGTAGGTGCCCGAATCCAACAGGTTGATTCCTAAAATGGCTCGTCTGGCGGCGCGAGGAAGAAGCGGGCCGGTCTGATATGAGCGAACGGAATTGAGAGTGTATAAATACGCGGTTTCGAGATTCGAGATAAGGTGGGAATTCTCGGGGAAATCAAATAAATTTTTCAGTGCGGTCGTGATATATAAAGTTTGAATATGTAATGACGTTTAATCTTGATATTACTGAGCACCGACGACAAAAAGTCAGTAGGCTTTGGTTATCGTGAAAATGTGTTAAAAACTCGTTATTTAATTTGAAATCGAGCAATTGAAATTCTGAAATGAGCTGGGCGTGATTAAGCGAGGAGAAAAAGCGGTTAAAACAAATGTTCCGGCAATAAGTGTATAAATACGCGGTTTTTGGGTTAGTCGATATATCAAATCATAGAAAGTTCGCAGTCGGTAAAAGCGACCGCATAAATACGAGCATAACGAAGACATTTGAAGTGGCCTGGTGGTATATGAGCCAGGAGGCCGGCCGAGGCTTCCCAGTTATCGTAATGTGTTAAAGCTTCGTTATTTGAGTGAAATCGAGAAGCAGGAACGATTTCATCAGCGACTGTCTGAAATGAAAGCTGGAAAGCGTGATGAAAAATAGGGGAAAAGCGGTCCGATGCGGCAAATGTGAGGTGAGTATATGCGGTTTTTGGAAGGGTCGAGATAAGAGTGTCGGTGACATCATAGAAAGTTGCCCAGATTGAGATAAGCGACGCGTAAATTTGGCGCGGCTGGAAAACATTTGGTTATCGTACGTGTGCTCTATATTGGCGATTCAGCCGAAACTCAGTTATCGATGAGAATGTGTTAAGCTGGTTATTTGGTATCCCGGCAGGGTGTTCCTGAAGTCCCGAGCAAAGTTGATTCCTGAATAACGACTGTGAACAAGCGGGAAGAAAAAGCGAGACCGTACCGCCTTCCGGCGGCTGAGTCATATCAGTTTCCAGGACCGAATCGAATAAAATTCTCACGAAAATCACATAGAAGATTCTTGGTGCATTAAGTGGCCCTTTCGTTATGTAATTTGAAGTGTATTAACCGGCGCTAGCCGAAACTGGATTATCGTTAAAAATATATTCGCTATTAAACCCAGTGGCGACGGTGTTTAAACGGGATTCTGAATGAGCTCGAACCTTATGATTGAAAGCGAGGAAAAAGCGGCCGATGCGACGCGACGTGAGAATTGAGTATTATTCTGGTTTTAGGTCGAATAAGAATATTCTTCCGGAAATCACCAGTCAATAAGCGATATTGCGGCGCCGATAGGCGGTGATGTACGTGCATTAATGTTAAACTGAAATTTGGCGAGCAGTGATCGCGAATGGCACCGATTATGATTGAAAAGCGAGAGAAAGAAGCGAGTGCGACTATGCCGTGAAACCAAAGTGTATATTGCGATTTTGAGATTACAGGCAAATTTATAGAGTGATACATGAGATTCTGGAAAATAGAGACCACTGAGCATAGCGAAGACATTGAAATTGCCCGTGTGCCACTGACCTGAGCCGATATTCGAGAGCTTCAGTTATCGTGAAAGGCAATGTTAAGCCGTTGATGATTGATTCTGAGTGAGCTCAGGTAACGATGAGCGGTGACCTTCGAAGCGGCGAAATGGTGAACCCAGCAATACGCGGTTTTGGTCAAATAGGGCAACTGCCGATCACGTAAATGCTCCAGATAAGCGACGCCACGCGCCGGGCTGAGCGACAGCGTTTATTTGAAAGTGTCTTATGAGCCGGCGTTAATACCAGTTGTCGTGAAAATGTGTTAATCTCGTTATTTAATTTGTCAACGGTATTCACGAGGCTCGGCAGTATTCGAAAATAATTGAGGCAGCGTGATGAAACGGAAAGCCAGTACGATATCGACAACGTGAAATTGGTGTATATTGCGATTTCTGGGTCAGGAATCACGAATATTATGGGAGACCTATGGCCAGTGGAGATAAGCGACAGCGCCCAAGTTTGAGCGCCCAGCGGCGGCGCATTTGGGGAATGTTGTGATCGCCGACGTGTGACTTCAGTTAATAAGTTAATGTGTTAAAAGCCGTTATTGAAGAACATCGAGCAGTGTCTGAATGAGCTGGGCAACGTGATAAAAAGCGGGGAAAACGCGACCGTGCGACCTTATTGAAGTGTATATTACGCGATTTTGATCATTCCGAGCAAATCTATAGATGACAGATGGTAAAGGCAGATTGACAACAGCAGGAAGACATTTGAAGTGAAGATGGCGGCAATTATGAGCCTGAATTATCGTGAAAAATGTGTTAAATCGTTATTTGGCGAAATGAACGGTGATTCTGTGTTCTGGAAACAAACCAGTGCAAATGCGACGCTAAAGTATTTGAAATTAGTGTATAATACGGTTTCTCGAGGTCGAGTCGAACAAAATTATCCGGAAATCACATGAAAGCTATTTGATGATAAGCGACAGTAGTTGAGCGCTAATAATTTTGAGTCTTGTGCTACAAGCCGACGTGTATTTGGATTATCGTGAAAGTAATTACTTCGTTATGCAATTTGAAATCTGATTCGGCTCAACGAGGTGTCTTGTGAGCGGTGTGATTGAAGGGCCGATACCGGCAGTGTACAATACCGCGGTTTCGAATCACGATAAATTCTCAGGAAATCACATGAAAGTTCTGTCGAATAAGCGACCATGAAGATTGGTACCAGCGGAAGACATTTTTGAGATGCCCGATATGACCGGCGACCGAGAACAGTTATCGTGAAAATGTGTTAAAACTTCGTTATTGAAGAACAATCGAAACGATTGATGAAACGCTGGGTATGATAAGCAGAAGAAAGAAGCGATTGATCATTCTTAAACGGCAGTGTAATGCGTTTTAAATTCGAGGTGAATAAATTCTCGTGGTAATCATAAGTGCAAATTAGTAAAATAATATATAATAATTTCTGACGGTAGTAAGAATCTTGCGTGTCATATGACGGCGACCGGCAAACTTCAGTGCTCGTGAAAATGGCTGTTAAGCTGGTAGAAATGACGATTGATTCTGAAATCGGCAGATTGATGCAGTAACCGGACATACAGTGAAAAGCGAGGAAAAGAAGCGAATTGTCACCTGTCCGGCGAAGGTAATTAGTATAATGGCGGTTTTAATTGAAGATCGAATAAATTCTCGGTAAATTTCTGTCGATAAGCTGATCGCGCGAGACTGACAGCGGCGAGCCGACGTGCGTGAGCTTTCGAAGATAACCGTGAAAAATAATGTTAAAACTTCGTTGACGAGAACGAAATCGACGAGGTAATCACGAATCAACGGTGATTCTAAATGAGCTGTCTGCGTATTAGCGGTGAAAGAAGCGATTGATCTGACGGCGGCTAAATTAGTCTGCGGTTGTCAGTCAGACAAATTCTCGATCAGTAGAAGGAAGTCACCAGTGGTAGCGGCCGCACCAAAGTTTGAGCGCCAACGGCGCATTTATTGCCGTGTACCTGAAACGGCGTCGTCAAACTGGATCTCGTCAATATGTTAAGCTCATTATTTGAGCTGAAATCGAAGGGTTGATCACGAAATGAGCTGGACCATGATGAAAACGGCGATTCGTACGTACCTTGGCAGCGAGAATTAAGTGGCCATGTCTGCGGTTTTTAAGTCGAGATTTGAATAAATTACAAATCACATGAAAGTTCGCAGTGATAAGCTGACGCGAACACCAGCGGAAGATTTGAAGTCTTTGAGTGATGCCCGCGAGCAATTGGCAGCGAACTCTGCCGTGAAAAATGTTAAGCGGTACGGCGGTTCATCGAGCGACTATTCCTGGGAATGGCTTCCTGACGTGATTAATAGGGAAAGCGTTCGATGCGACCGCCGGCGATTGAGAAATTGAGTGTATAATACTGCCGGTTTTAGTTAAAGTCGAATAAAGTATGCGATATCGGCATTGCTAGGTCGGACGACGCGTAAGTTTGAGCATAACGGAAGACGACGATAAAGTGTGCAGCGGCGGATCTGTGAAATAATGTTAAGCTTCGTGTGGTAAAAAGGCTGGTGATTCCTGGAAATCGACAAATTGTCACGAAATTGAGTTTCGAACGCGTGATTAAGCGAGGAAAAGAAGCGATTCGTACCACCTTAGAACGGCTGAAAGTAATTGTATAATACGGTTTCGGGTCAGGCGGAAATATACGAAATCGTAAAGTGAATAAGTGACGCGCTGAGCATAACGGCATTTTATCTTACGTCCCAGTTAGCCAGCGCTTCGATTCGTTAAAAGTGTTAAGCTTCGTTGGTGGCTGGTGTTGCGAGGCTCGAGCGGTGTCCTGGGAAGAACCCGGCGCCTTGATTGAAAGCGGAGAAAAGAAGCGGGGTGGAAATGCGCGACCTATTGAAGTGTAAGCCGACCACCTTGCCGTTTCCGGGAATAAAATTCTTGCGGAAATCACAATATTTTTCAGTCGAATAAAGCTGGCACCGTTGGAAATTTTTGTGATGCGATATTGCAAATGTGTTATCGAGGCGGATATAAGTGAAAAATAATGTTAAGCTTCGTTATTTAATTTGAAATGTGACGATGCGAAATTGAGCTGAACCTCATGAAAAGCGGGAAGAAAAGAAACGGGTATTTTCTTATGCAGTAAATTAAGTAATATATCTGATTTTTGAAATTCGAGATCTAAAACAAAATTCTCACGGAAATCACATAAATACCGAAAGATGAGGCGGCGCAAAGTTTGAGCATAGCGAGACACTGAGATGCGATGCCGCAAAACGCAGCCGATATTAGCGAAGAACTTCGGATATGTGTTAAGCATTGTGAAGTGAGAAGGCGGTGTTACGAGAATAGGCGGTGCGAATGGTGATTAACGCGGTGAAAAGAAGCGGTGCGTGCGACTTAAGTGAAATTGAGTGTGTGTGCGGTTTTGGATGCGAGGAATAAGTCTTGGGAAATCTAAGAAAGTTCCTCAGTGATAAGGCGCGGGTTTGAGCGCCGTGAGACGACGTGATGTACGTGATATATAAGCCGACGTGTGAAAACTCGGATTATCGTGAAAAATGTGTTAAGCGCCGTTATTTGGTGACTCCCGGCAGTATTCGCGAATGAGCTGGCCTCAGGGAAAGCGGTGATGCGTTTATTCAAGCGGCTGAAATTGAGTGTAATACGCGGTTTCGGATTAGTCATTCTCGAAAATCACATGAGGTAAATCGCGCCAGCGAGAAATTTGAAGTCTTGATCACAAACCGGCGTTAATGAAACTGTTATCAGTAATATTATTGGTAATCGTGAGTTATTCCGAAATCAGGCGATTATTCTGAATAAATCGGCGGCAACGATAACGAGGAGAAAAAGATTCATTTCTGACACCGGCATTAGAAGTGTATAATACCCGGTTTTCGGACCGAGATCTGGGTAAATTATCGAGAATCACATCGAGAAAAGTTTGCCGAATCGATCGCGCCGTGAGCACTAGCGAAGTGTACGTGTCTTAATTGGCTGACCAGCCGAGCTGGATCGTTAAAATGTGTTAAGCTGTATTGAGAATTTGAGAAACCAGTAGTGTCTGAAATCGAGCCAGGTTAGTCTGGCGCTCAGCAGCGTGATTAGCCGGAAAAGAAGCGGTACATTATCGGTGATAAAGTGGCAAAATGCAGAAGCTTCGAGGATTCAGAATAAAATTCTCACGATCAAATGAAAGTTACTGTCAATAAGCGACCGCAAAGTTGAGCGCGGCTAAGTCTTACGACCGCGCGAACCACGGCGTCCAGCGAGGCTTCAGTGTCGATGAAAATGTGTTAAGCTTTATGCGAAGAGCAGCGAGATTGTTCTTGAGATGAGCGAAGTGTTAGTAGGAAAAGGTTGATACTGACTATCAACATTGAAATGAGTGTATAATACGTTTTCAGGGTCGAAGTCGAATAGAATAACAAATCACATGAAGTTCACCGAACATTATGAAGATTTGAGCATAGCGGAAGATGTTACAGTGTACGTGTCTCTCTATAACCCGGCGTTGGCGAGGCTTCGGTTATGCGTGAGATGTGTTAAAACTCGTTATTGAGTAAAGAAATGGCATCGTCTGAGAATAAGCTTCCCGGATAATAACGAGGAAGAAAAGAAGCGGGTGCGACGACCTTTCAGCGGTATTTGGGTGTATAATACGCGGTTTTTGAGTTCAGGGAATAGAATAGACTATGGGAAATCGCATGAAGCTAAGCAAGTGAATGAAGCTGACCGCCTGACAGCGGCGGAACATTTGCGGTGTGCCGCAGTGACGATTATTGCGCATTCGGTGTCGTGAAAATGTGTTAACGCGTTATTTAATTTGAAATCGAGCGGTGAAATTCTGAAATGGCAGTCTGAAGATAAGCTGAACATGATAAAAGCAGGAAAAGCGTTCCGATACGTACATTAAAACGTAAAATTGAAATGCCTGTCGGAAATCTAAAGCGTGTAGCACGCTGAGATTGTTAATGATGCCGGTGGTCACGACCAGTTATAAAATGAAAAGCATGATTACTGAAGAACAGCTCAGGCGGTAATTTCTGAATGTTTTCCGGCGCGTTGATGAAAACCAGGAATAAGCGGTGCATTGCGACACCTTCGAGCGGCGAAATTGGTGTATATAATACTGCGGTGAGACCAGTCACATCATCTCGACATCACGTAAGTTTCTGCGTCGTCGCGTCACCTGAAAATTTGAGCACCAACGAGTAACGAAGTCGCGTATACCGACGACCATCGTAATGATGTTAAAGCTTTCGATGACTGACCTTCAGCAGCGAAATCAAGTGGCATAATACGCCGGTTTTATTTAGTCGTATAAAATTCTCGAAATCATAAGTTCGCCAGAGATCGATATGGCGACCGTAGAGATTTGTGTACGGCGAAAGACATTTGAGATGGCGTGTGGCGTTGTCAGGCTTCAGATGCTCGTGAAAAATAATGTTAAACTGTTAATCAGCAGTGTTTGAATCCAACGGTGATTCCTAAGTGAGCCGTCTGGCATGATGAAAGCGGTGAAGAAGCGATTCGATCACGGCCTTCGGCATTCCAGTAAATCTGCGGTTTCCGGACCAAGATAGAGATAAATTCTCACATCGTCTTGAATTGACGACCACACAAGATTTGAAACGCCTTGAGAAGATGTTTAGAAGATGCTTATGGCTGGCATTAAATCGAAACCGGGTGTAATGAAAAAATAATGTTAAAAACTGTTATTTAGTGGCTCAACGATGATTCGAAATGGCTTCGGGCCTTGATTGAAAATAGGAGAAAAAGAAGCGGGCCGATACTGTTTATTCAGGCGGCTAAATCAAATTAATATAATACACTTGATTTCAGTTGAATCTGAATAAATTCTCGTAATCATGAAGGCTATAAATTGATAAAGCGTACGCGACACCAACGAAAGACATTTAGCGTGCCGGCAATTAAAACCGGATTATCGTGAAAATATGTTAAAAACTTCCGTTATTTAGTGAAAGTGAACGATTATTCATCGAGCATTGTCTAGTAACTGAGCGTATTAAAAAATAGGGAAAAGAAACGATTCTAATCGACGCTAAGAACGTGAGTGTATACCGCCGTTTTTGGTTCAGTCGAATAAATTCTCCGGTTATCGCATGAAAGTTGCACCGGTCTTTCGCATGCCAACTGAAGATTTATTTATGTACGATATTCGACGTTAGCGAGCTGGTTGCTCGTGAGTAATGTTAAAACTCGTATTTGAGAAATTTAAATCAATGATTGATACGAAATCAGCTCAGATATTCTGAAATGAGCTGAGCGGAGTAGCAGTGGCCGATGCGGCAGCGGTAGTGAAGTGGCGCTATTACGCCAGGTTCGAGACCAGATCAAATGAATTCGAAATCATGAAAATTTCTTGAAGATGACGCGCCGTTGGCGCAGCGAAGACGATGTACCCAAACGATTATTGCGAAAACCCTGCTCGTTAAAAATGTTGTTATTTGGTGAAATCGGCAGTGTGCGAATTAAACGGTGATTCACGGAAGAACGGACATTGATTAACAGTGAAAACGAATTCGTCGTGTATTACGATTTTAGAGCAGGAATAAAGCCATAAAATCGCAGAAAGTTCTCGAACCGACGACCTTGCTGATAGTAGTCGGCATTAAGCCCGAACTGAATTATCGTGAAAATATAATTCGCTTCGTTATTGGTAAACAAGTTATTCGATGTTTCCAGGCATGATAACAGAGAAAAGAAGCGATTACGTCGAAGCATTTGAGTGGTGTATATTCTGCCGGTTTTGGTCCGTCGGCAAAATTATAAATCGCATGAAAACTATTAGTGAATAAGCGACCTTGTAGTTGTGTTATTTGAAAGTCTTGCGTGCCAATGAACTCGTTATCGATAAAGTAATGTTAAGCGGTGATTCGTCAAACGATGATTCTTGAGTAGTGTTGATTGAAAAGCCAGGAAAATTCCTGTCTGATAGAAACGGAAATTAGTGTATATCTGTGATTTTTAGTTAGTCTGGAATAAAATCACGAAAGTTGCAGTGAATCAGCGACATAAATTTGAGCGCCATGAAGGCGTGTCTTAACAGTTCATCTCGTTATTTAGTGGCATCGGCAGTGTGAAGTCTGGCAACGGAACAAGCGGTGAAAAAGCGATTGTCACCGACGGCTGAACAAAGTGTAAAATACGCGACTTTGTTAGAGATGCGAATAAATTCTCGTAATCATGAAAATTTTCATTAATGGAATAAGCTGACCACTCGAGCACAGCGGTACGGGAATAGCGTCTCACAAACAAATTGAACTGGATTATAGAAAATGTTAACTCGTTATTTGAGAACAATGGCTGGTATTGATCAAATGAATGAATTTATTCTTGAGATGAACGACATGATAATGGAAAACAATTCGTGCGACGCGGAAACGGCTGAAAATTGAGGTGAATATGCGGTTTTTGAGGACCGGGAATCACGGGTGATCTCGGACATCCGCATAGAAAGTTACCGAAATTGATTCTTGATAACAATTTGAGCACCAGCGAGCATTTATTTATGTACGTGCAATAACGTTAACCGGATTATGCGCTGAGAATGTGCAAAAACTCATTGTTTGGTACGGGGCTCGAGCAGGTTATTTGTCGAAATGAGATTGATTTCGCGAGAATGGCTGATAACGAGAAAAAAAGCGAGAAAGAAGCGGGCCGATACGGCTGCTAAAGCGGCGAAATTGAAGTGTATAATGCTATGATTTCGGGATTCTAAGTAAATTCTGCGAAAATCACATGAAAATTCTTGATGAATAAAGTGGCGCGCCAAATTTGGCATAGAGATCGCGTGATCCCGAGCGACGTGGCCGAGAAATTTCAGTTATCGTTAAAAATGTGTTAAAGCTCGATGACGAAAATTTGAAATCCCGAGCGTGATTCCTGGAAATCAGCAGTGATACTGAAATGGCTGGGCGCATGATGAAACAAGGAGAAGAAACCAGGGCCGATCGACCGTGGCGGAAAGTGGTGTGCCGGGATGCCAGTCACGAGATAAGAATTCTCGGCATCTGAAAGTTCTGGTGCGACCGCGCCCAAGTTGAGCTGCGACGGAAGGCATTTGTGTCTTGTGTATACGATGAGCGCCGTAGGCTTTATCGTGAAAATGTGTTACTTCGTTGTTGGTGAGAAATCAAACGGTGATTCTTTTGAGCGACCTATGATGAAAGCGAAAAAGCCAGGCCATTTCCACGGCATTAATTGAGTGTATATGCGGTTTTGAAAGTCCAGTCAGATGAAATTCTCAGAAAATCATGAAAGTTCTTGATAAATGACCATAGTGAGCATAACGGAATTTGAGATGGCGATGGCGGTGCCAAACCGGATTATCGTGAAAATATGTTAAGCTCGTTATTTAGTGAAGCTCGACTCAGTGTATTCGTCAACGGTGATTCTTTGAAATTAATTCGGGCAGCGATGAAGCGGACAAGGCGGTTGATCGACCTTGCGGCGGGCGAAATTGAGGTGTATGTACGCGGTTTTGGACATCTGAATAAAGTATCGAAAATCGCGTAGAAGATTTCTCAGTGGATAAGCGACATAGCAAGCGAGCCAGCTGGCTGACTGAGATCTTACTGGCGTTATTGGCATTTACCAGTTATGATGAAAATGTGTTAACAAGTTATTTGAAATTTGAAATGAAACGGTGTGCGAAATGGCTGGAACATTCCTGGCAATCGAGCGTATGTTAGCGGAAGAAGCGATTATGCGACATCCCTATTTGAAGATAAAGTGTAGGCTCGCGTGGCTTTGAAGGATTCGAGGTTGAATAGAAACTAGCAAAATCCATAAAGTGCACAAATCATGGTAAGCGTATAAAATTTGAGCACTAGCGGAAGAACGTTGAGATGTACGTGTTAGCGAGCTTCGGATATAAGTAATATGTTAAAAACTGTTATTTGAAATTTTAAATGGCGTCATTCCTTAAATCGGGCAGTTTATTCTTAGTGAGCTGGGCCATGATTAATGGGAAAACGGTCGTGCGACCTACGTATAATACATGTTTGCCAGTTAGTCGGAATATATCGGACATCGCATAAACAAATTGACGACCGCGCCGTGAGCGCTAGCGGAAGACGGCGATTATTAACGGCGTCAGAACTCATTATCGATATTAAACTCGTTATTTGGTAGATAGTGATTCTGAAATCAGATAAGTTATTCTGAAAACCTAATGAATATGATTGACGAAAAGAAGCGGTGCGTCTGCCTTCGGCGGCAATTGAGTGCTATATGATTTTAGTTACGATCGAATAAAATTCTGAAAATCACATAGAAAGTTCTTGAGTCGATAAAAATGGCCGCGTAGATTTGAGCTTAACGAAACGTTTATTTAGGGAGATGCGATATTGACGGCGTCAGCGAAAACTGTACTCGTTAAAAATAATGTTAAAGCTTCGTTATTAATTTGAAATCCGAGCAGTGATTATCTGAAATCAACAGTGTCACGAAATGGCACCGGGCATGATTGAAAACGGGAGAAAAAGCCAGATTACGACATTTTCAGCGTGAAGTGTGTATTACGCGTTTTTGAAATCTGCGAATAGAATAAGAATCTGAAAGCGAGTGATAAGCGACCGCGCAGACTGACATACATTAGACGACGAGTAATCGCCGATAAATCGGCATTGTAAGAACCGGTTATCGTGAAAATGATGTTAAAGCTCGTTATTGAGGAGCGAGAGCTCCGGCAATTGATACTTGAGTGAGCCGGACATGATTAAG
Source organism: Silene latifolia (assembly GCF_048544455.1). Lineage (NCBI taxonomy): Eukaryota > Viridiplantae > Streptophyta > Magnoliopsida > Caryophyllales > Caryophyllaceae > Silene > Silene latifolia. The sequence goes on from NW_027413260.1 coordinate 124,747, forward strand.
CGAGAGAAAAGAAGCGGTTTACGTCGACCTTCGAGGCGGCTAGTAGTGTAATACGGTTTTAGGATCCGGGTATCGAGACAAAATTCTGAAAAATCACATGAAAATTCTTAGTGATAAGGCGCGCTGGATTTGAGCACTGTATTTGGAGTCGCGTATTATATGAAGCCGACATTGGCGGCTTTCTATCATGAAAAATCTGCTTCGTTGATCGATCAGTTGATTTGCGAAATCGGCGATTGTCTGAATTGGGGCAGTGATTGAAAGCGGTACAGGCGGTCCGTGCGACGCTAGAATTTGAAAATTGAGTGTATATACCGCGGTTTTGAAGTTGATCGGCGATAAAATTATCGAAGAGGCCGTAGAAGAGATTTCTCCGGTGGTCAGCGACGGCATGAGATTTGGCGCGGCGGGCGTTTGTTGAAGTCTTGATCTGGCGCCATTGTAGAACTGATTATCATGTGTTAAGCTGTTATTTGAACGGCGGCAGTGCTGAAATCAGACAGTTATTCCTGGCAGATGAAACGGCGATTAATTCATTTCTCAACGGCTGAAAATCAAATTAGCCGGAAATCTGTAACCGGATTCGAGGTCGGAATAAATTGCATCGATCATGAAAGTGCTTCGTGTGGTCATGACCTAAAAAGCTGAGCAACCGGAAGACATTTGAGATGAGTACCGCAGTGGGGAGTGGCCGGCTCAGTTGCTCGTGGTAAACCGTTATTTAATTTGAAATCAGTGGTTGTGAATGAGCTGGGCCGTATTGATGAAAATGGGAAGAAGAAAGGATTACATTTATCGGGCCGACATCAAATGAAAGTTACTGAGTCGATAAGCGACCGCGCTGGCATAGCGAGCGTGCCGGTGTGCGCAGGCGCTGGATTGCTCGTGAAATGTGTTAAAAACATTTGAGGCTGGAAATCAGCGGTGATTCGAAATCGAATGATTGATTCCTGAAATGGCTTCGGGCATGTTAAAGCGGGAAGAAGCGGTGATGCGACTGCCAGCGGTGAGTGTATATTACCGCGTTTCAGGTCGAAGATCAGGTAAAGTTACTGCGAAAATCATGAAAATTTCTTAAGTGATTGTATGTAATTTGAGCGCGGTAACTGAGATGCGTATTCCCGAGCCGGCATTCAGCGGCTGGTGCTCGTTAAATGTGTTAAACTTCGTTGTGAGAATTTGAAATCAGCGGTATTCTGAAATCGGCGATTGATTCTGAATTGACCGGTTGCGTGATTGAAAAGCGAGGAGAAAAACGTTAATCTGTGCCGACGGCTGAAATTAAGTGTGTGCGGTTTTAGGATGCCAGTCTGAATATTTATCAGGAATCTGAAGATTCCTCAGTCGCCCGTCGTAAAGTTTGAGCGCCGTGGAGGCATTTGTGGCTCTTACGTGTATACTGTCGGCGATAGCCCGGCGGCTCAGTTGTCGTGAAAATGTGTTAAGCCGTTATTTGAACATCCGGCGGTGATTTCCTGGGAATGGCTTCGGGCTTTATGATGAAAAGCCAGAGGAAAAGAAGCAGTCGCATTCAGCGGCTAAATTAGTGTATAATACCGCGGTTTTTAGTTCGAGATAGAATAAAATTCTGAAAATCACATAAAATTCTTCAGTGTCGCCCCGACCGCGTAAAGTTTGAGCGCCAACGAAGACGCTGGGAGTCTTGTGTATGGCCCGCGATATGTTAAAACTCGTTATTTGGCCCAAATCGATGGTGATTTAGTCGTGGTGATTTCCTGATAGTGGGCAATGATTGAAAAGCGGGGAGACGAATACATTTGACGTTTGAAGTCGAAGTGTATAATACCGCGGTTTTGGATTCCGAGATCGGAGATAAAGTATCAGAAATCACATAATTTCTGCAGTGAATAAGCGACGCGTAAGAACGACACCAGCGGAAGACGACGAGATAGCGATGTCTTGAACGATTAGCGAGAACTCAGTTATCATTAAAAATGTGTTAAAAGCTTCGTTATTTGAGTACATCGAAACAGTGTCTTGAAATCGAGCAAGTGATAAACATGTGTAAAGCGAGGAGAAAAAGCCAGGCCATTCATTACAACGGCAAATTAAGTGCCATTACTGACTGTGGTCGGGAATAGGAAATCACATGAAAGTTACTGCATTGTCAGATAAGCGTACAAAAGTTGAGCGCAGAAGATTTATTGTGCCCGATATCTCCTGAGCAAATTGGCGAGAGCTGCGGATTATCGTGAAAATGTGTGCTTCGTTATTTGAAGAACGAGAATCGAAACAGGTGATTCAGCAAATCGACGATTTATTCTGAAATGAGCGCCGGTAGCGTGATTGAAAATAGGAGAAGAAGCGTTCGTCTGACCTTAGGCGACCAATTGAAATTGTATATTACTTGATTTTTGGTCAGAGATGGGCGAATTCTCGGAAAATCACATAGAAAATCTCGATGAATAAGCGACCACGCCAGCAATTTAGCACCAACGGCGACAATTAGTATCTTGTGTTAAACCCGGCATTAGCAGCTTCGGATTATCGTGAAAATATGTTAAAACTGTTATTGAGTGAAATCGAGCGTGACATTCCTGAAATAATTGATAAGCGAGGAAGAAAAAGCGTTATTTGACCTTAAGCAGGCGAGCAAAACGATCTGAAAGAGCGTTCACTGCAGTGTCATGACGCGCAAAGTTGAAGATATTTGAAGCGATATACGAACGACCAGCCGAACTTCGTTAATGAAAATGTGTTAGCCGTTATTTGTGAAATCAACAGTGATGCAGTAATTATGATGATAACGAGGAAGATAAGCGATTCGTCGCATTTTACTAAACGTGAAAGTGTATATAATACGCGGTTTGAGATTAGAGATGCGAAATAAAATTCTCGACATCACATAGAAGACGGTGAATACTGAGATTTGAGCGCTGGCGGAAAGATATTTGGGAATGGCGATATACAAACGACGACCGTCGTGCTCAGTTATCGTGAATGTGTTAAAACTTCGTTATTCACGACACTTCAAACATCAAAGTATATATCTATGATTTCAAGTGCGATCGAATAAAATTCTCGGAAAATGCATGAAAGTTCTGGTCAATTAAGCGACCATGCAAGCTGAGCGCAACGAGAAAACGACTGTACGATGTAACCGGCGATTGTGTTTCAGTTATCGTGAAAAATATGTTAAAAGCTCGTTATTTAGTGAAATAAACCGGTATTCCTGAAGTCCGGCAGGTGATTTCTAAAATGAGCTGCGTACCGTGATTGCCAGGCCAGGCGATGCGATGCCGGCGGCTGAAATTGAGTGTATGGAAATACGCGGTTTTTGGTCAGAGTCTGTCTCGGTAATTCCTGGAAATCAGGCAAGCGACCTGAGATTTGAGCGGCGAAGACATTTAGAGAATGGCGTGTAGGCGATCGAACTGGATATCGTGAAAATGTGTTAAAACTCGTTATTGAGAATTTGCTCGAGCGACGAGCTCAACCGCGTGGTTAAAGCGGTGAAAAGAGCGATTGATATTGCTTCGGCATTTAATCAGTGTATATTACGCGATTTTGGATTGAGATCATTACAAATCACATGAAAGGATTCGCCAGGTGGTCATGACGCTGAGCGCCAGCGAAGACGCTGAAGTCTTATTGTGCCATGCGAAGTCGGCCCGAGGCTTCCGGTTAATGGTGAAATCGTGGTAAAACCTGGTATTGGTACGTCGACGGTATTCCTTAAATCGAGCGACTATTCGCAGTGAACCGAAGTGATTGAAAAATAGGGAGAAAGAAGCGGTCGATACGTACCAGCGGCAGAAATGAAGTGTATAATCTGCGGTTTGAGGACCGAGAATCGGTAAAATGCCGACCCTCCCCCGCCGAGTCGATAAGCGACGCGCGCCGTGACCAGCGAGAAGACGACTGTGCGTGTCTGCGAAGCCCGGCCGTAACTTCAGTTATCATGTGTTAAGCTGTGAGAACGAATCGAAGCGGTGAAAGTCGAACAAGTTGATTCCTGAAATGAGCTGGAACGTGATAAGCGGGAAAAAGCGGTGCCGATACGACCTTCAGCAGCGAAGATGAAGTGTATAATACCGCGGTTCCGGGATTACGGGTCGGAGATAAAATACATGAAAGTAATAAAGTTCGAATTCGATAAAATTGGCCGCCAAGTTGAGCGACGAAGACGACTGAAAGTCTTGTGTCTGAAACCCGGCGTCCCGTAGAATTCAGTTGCTCGTAAAAATGTGTTAAGCTAAGTTATTTAATTTATCAACGATTAATTCACGAAATCGAGCGAATTGATTCTGAAATGAGCCGGACAGCGTGATGAAAACAGGAAAAAGAGGCAGAGCCGTCACGACCTTTGGGCGGCAATTGAAGTGAATGTATTACCTTGTTTTTGGGATTGTCGGAATAAAATATCGAGATCGAAGTTCACCGAGGGCGGATTTTGAGTACGCGGTGGAAGACATTTGAGTGGTGCGGTGACAATGCCACAAACCCGACCGATTACTGGTTATCGTGAACTTCCGTTATTGAGTTTGAGCCAGTAGTGATTCCGAGTGAGGCTGAGCGCATGATTGAAAAGCGGGAAAAGCGGGGCCGATGCGATACGGCGAGAACAAGTGTATAATACCGCGGTTTTTGAGATTCCGAAATCGAATAAGATATAAATCACATGAAAAAGTTCTTAGAATTAGTCATGACGGCGATGTGCGAGCACTGGCGAAGACATTTGAATAACACGTGTCTTAATTGGCGTTATTGAGAACCAGTTATCGATAAAGAAATGTGTTAAAAGCTCGTTATTTGGTGAAATCGAACGAATTGATTATCCTGAAATCGAGCAGTGTCTGAAATGAATGTTGCAGCTGAATAAAGCCAGGAAAGAGGCGATTGTGCAGCGGCTAGTGAGGGTGGCTATGTCTGGTTTCCAGGATTAAGTCGAAAAAAACATCAGAAAATCACATGAAAATTCACCGAATGAATCGCGACAGCGCCAAATTGTTTCACCAGCAGTACTGTCTTGTATATATGGCCGACATTATGGATGAAAATATGTTAAAGCTCGTTATTTAATTTAATCGATGGTGACTGCAGGTGACGGTGTCTGAAATGAATGCGATATCGTGACAGAAAAGCGGGGAGAAAAGGCGATTGATACGACCTTCAGGCGGTACGTGAAGTGTATAATACGCGGTTTTGGTCAGTCACGAACCTGGAAGTATCAGAAAGGCGCGTAGAAGTTTCTGTCGTGACTGCATAAGTTTGGCATAGCGAGAACATTTGGGAGTAGCGTGTGCCCCGGAAGACATTGCGAACTCGGATATGAAAATATGTTAAAAACCGTTATTTAATTTGAAATGAAACGGTGATTCTCAGGCATCGAGCGGTTATTCTTTGAAATGAGTCAGCAATGTGAAAAAGCCAGGAAAAAAGAAGCGGTCTGTTTCTCGAGCGGGCAAAATTAAAGTGTATAATCTCTGACTTCGAGATTAGGTGCGAATAAGAGATGCGGTGAAATCTATGAAAGGATGAATAAGGCCGCGAGGAGTTTGAGCATAGCGGAAACATTTGGGGGTATTTCATTATTATTATGGCCAATTGCGAAACTCGGATTATGCGTAGTATTAGTGAAATCAACGGGGTGATTTCTTTTTTTGAGATAACTGAATATTTGATAAAGCGAGGAGAAAAAAGAAACCAGGCCCCGATGCGACTGCCAGCGGCTGAAACTGAGTGTATTTTGCGGTTTCGGATAGGTCCCGGGGTAAAATTCTCGGAATCCACGTAGAGGATTCCTGGGAGTGATATAAAGCGGCCCTTGCGGGATTTGACAACCAACGAAGCGATTTGGAAGTCTTACGTGTGTATGAGCCGGCGTTGTCCGGAAATACGAGTATCGTGAAGAAAAAAATGTGTGCAACTTCGTTATTTGAGGCGAGTCGAGCGGGTTATTCTGAAATCGAAGCGAGTGGTAGAATGAGCGGACGCTGATTGAAAAGCGAGGAAGAAAAAAGACCGCAGTTACGTCTGGCTATTAAACGTGGCAAATTGGAAATAGCTATATCGTTTTTAAAATGTTCGAATCACACGAGAATAGGGCTATCACGTGAGAACTCATGAAAGTTTCACCGGTCGGGAATAAGCGTCTTAAGAAGTTTTGAGCACCAACGAGGCGTATGGTATTATGAGCCCCGGTGATAGCGTGACTGTCGACTATCGTGAAAATATGTTAAAGCTTCGTTATTTAATATGAAAACGGAATTTATTCTTGAAATGAAGCTGGTATGATTGAAAAAGCGAGGAGAAAAGAAGCGATTTGTCTGACGCCCCGGCGAGCAGAAACTAAAGTGTATATCCCGAAATCTGAAAACCGCCGAGTAAGATAAAGCGACGCATAGGCATAGCGGAAGACATTTGGGGCGTGCGTGCCCTTGATTCGACATTGGCCAGCTGGATTGCTCGTGAAAAATGTTAAAAACCGTTGTGCAATGCGGTGAACCAGGCGGCGTGATGAAAGCGGTGATGAAGCCGATGCGACGCTACGGCAGTGAAACCGAGTGTATATAATACCGCGGTTTCGGGTCGAGTCGAAAATAAATTCTCGGGCATCGCATCAAAACTGCCGGTGATCATGATGCAGACACAATGAAGCGTGTAGGGAGTCGCGGTAATATACAAACCCGGCGACCCGTCGTCGCACCGGATTATCGTGAAAATGTGTTAAAACCGTTATTCGACAGCCCGGCAGCTATCAAAGTGGCATAATACGCGGTTGCAGGTCCAGATCAGAATAATTCTCGGCATCACATAAAGTTCACCAGTGACTCGGCCATGCTGGCATAACGAAGACATTTGAAGATGTAAATGTGCCCGGCGACCGTCGTGACTTCAGTTCTCGTGAAAATATGTTAAAGCTTCGTTAATTTGAAACGATTGTCTGAAATCCAACCAGGCCGATTCTAAAATGAGCTCGTCACCCAACGTGAAAAGCGAGAAGAAGCGGTTGTCTGACCCGAGCGGCTGAAATTAGTCATTAACGATTTCAAGTTGAGTGAATATAAATCGTAAATCCTGGGTGGTCAGCGGCCATATAGTTGAATAGCGGAAGACGACCCAGAATCTTGATACCGCGAACCGTCGAGGCTGGTGCTCGTGAAAATGAGTTAAAACCGTTATTTGAAGAGCGAAGCGAATTGATTCTGAAATGAAAGCCGGCGACAGCATTGATTGAAAGAAGCGGTGTCACCGGCATTCAGTAAAGTATGGCTACTTGATTTTGAGACCGAGATGCGAATAAAATTCTCGAAAATCACATGGGTGAACCGATAAGCGATATACGCAATTTTGGCATAGCGGGCGACATTTGAAGTGAACGTGATATACCAATTATTGCCAGCTGGTCATCGTGAAAATAATGTTAACCGTTATTTGAGTGAAAATCAACGGGTATTCCTTAAATCGAAACGACTATTCCTGAAATGGCGAGCGTGATAAAGCGATTCTAATGCGACAACCGAAACGAAGTGCTATAATGCGGTTTCGAAAGTTCGAGTCTGAATAAGAATTCTCCGTATCACATGGCGAGGTCGATAAGCGACCGCTGAGATTTGAGCGCCAGCGGAAGACATTTGGTGAATGGCGATTAATTACCGCAGGCCCGACATTACGTAGCTGGTTATCGTGAATGTGTTAAGCGTTATTTGGCCAGAATGGCGATTGTTCTGAATCGTGATTTCTGTAACCATTATGATAACGGTGGAAAAGAGCGATTTCGATACGTTTCTCCGAAACGTGAAAGTGGTGTATATCTGGGTTTTGGTCAGATCGGGGAATCTGAAATCGCGTAAATCTATTGAGGAGTCGATTAAAGTGTGTGAGTTATTTAGAGATGTGATGTCTTAATTGACGTCGCCGAAGACTTCAGTGCTCGTTAGAAATAATGTTAAGCTTCGTTATTGGTGAAATCAGCGAGTGATTACTGAAATCGAGCGATTAATTCTGATGACTGGGCATATGATTGAACTGGGAAAAAGCGGGCCGTGCGACCTTACGGCAATTTAAGTGAGTGTGTATTATGTTTTTTGAGGATACCGAGGTCGGAATAAACTACTCAGAAAATCACAAGAAAGTTCATCAAATTCGATCGCCCCGACCTTGGCAGTTTGAGCACACCGACAGAGGAACGTGTCGTGTATTGGTCAGCTCAGATTATCGTGGCTTCGTTATTAGTGAAATGAGCAGTGATCTGAGAATAACCGGACGCATGATTAATGGTGAAAGAAAGAGCGGGCCGATGCGAGTGTATAATACGCGGTTTTGGATTAGTCGAATCTGCTGAAATCACATGAAAAAATCTTGGTGTCAGTCGCGTAGCATAGTTTGAGCGCCCAGCGGAAGGCACGTTTGGGTATTGCTGAGCCGGCATTATTGCCAGCAGCTCAGTTATCGTAAAGTAATGTTAAGCTTCAATCGGCGGTATTCCTGAAATCAGCAATTAATAATCAGTATGATGAAAAGCGGAGAAAAAGTGGGTGATGCGGTAGGCTGGCCTAAAGTGAAGTGTATATCTGGTTTCCGGAAAAATTATCCCGGCAAAATCACGTAAACTACCAGTCGCCGTAAGTTGTCTGGCGAACATTGGCGATGGTAATGGCATGGCCGGCGTGAGAAACCGGATGAAAATATGTTAGCTTCGTTATTTGAAGGCGAGCTCGATCAGATGATTCACGTCGAAACTGGGACCAATTCACGAAGTGAGCGACAGCGATAGCGGGAAAAGGGCGGTGCGTCACCGAGCGTGAAAATTGAGTGTATATTACGCGGTTTTAGAAGGTCGAGGTCTGGCGGCAAGAACCAATGAAATCGCGAAAGTTTCTCGAGGCGACATGAGACTGAGCGCCAGCGGAAGACATTTGAGATGGCGATGAAACTCGGCGTTAACGAAAACTGGTTATCGTGAAAATGTGTTAAGCTTCGTTATTGGTGAAATCGGCGATTGATGCGAAATCGACGGTCTGGCAATTAATAATGATGTGAAAAAATGAATTAAAATGTTTCTTTAAAACGGTGATCAAATTAATGATACTGACAGGTCGAGATTCGAATAATTCTCGATCATGAAAGTTATAAGTAATGAATAAGCGACCGCGAAAAGTTTGAGCGCCAGCGAAGCGACATTTGAAGCGTATTATCTGTTGGGGAACAAACTGGATTAGAAAATAATGTTAAAACTCGTTATTTAGTAGTGGCAATTATTCCTTAAATGACAGATTATTCTTGAGAATGAGTGTGATAAAAATAGGGAAGAAAGCGGTCAATCGCATTTTTAACCACGTGTTTAGTGAGTGGCCTGTCTACTTGATTTCGGTCGAGATCTGAAAATTATAAATCACATGATTGCAGTGATCGCGACACGATGAAATTTAGCGCAACGGGAACATTGTGCATGAAACCGGCGTTAATCCGAGGCTGTGTATTGCTCGTGAAAATATGTTAAAACTCGTTATTTGAAATTTGAAAACGAGCAGTTTCTGAGATAATTTCCGGCATGATGAAAAGCGGAAAGAAGCGATTTGTCGCGATTCGGCAATTTGTAAAGTGTATGTCCGGAAATCACAAAAGAGCGATTCACCGAGTGGTCATGACGCAGCAAATTTGAGCACCAGCGGAAGACCTTTGGAAGATACTTGATGTGCGCAATACGGCGTTAACTCCGGATTGTAGAAAATATTGTTGCTCGTTATTTGAGGGCGAGCTCGGCAGTCCCGAGTGAAGCCAGTGTCTGGTCAGCGGCGAAAATGCGATTACGTCGACCGGCGAGTGAAATTAGTAATATAACCGCGGTTTTTGGATTAGTCGAAATAAATTCTCGGACATCGCATCAAACAGTCGACAAAGCGATCACCTAAGCCCCTGACATGACGGAAAAGATCTTGAGTCGTGTCTGGCGGCGATGTAATCTTCCGGATATGCGTGAAAATAATGTTAAACCGTTATTTTCTGACGCTACGGCATTTGAAATCAAAGTGTATAATACACGGTTTTTAGAGTCGGAGATAAAGATATACGTGAAAATCACATAGGGATTTCGCAGTGATATAGCGACCGTAAAAATTTGAGTATAACTGGCGTGTGTGCCACATAGTAGCAGCCGGATGCTCGTGAAAAATGTGTTAAAAGCTTCGTTATTTAATTTGAAAATTGTGAAATCAACGGAACAAATGAGCACCGTGCGAGCGTCAGCGAGGAGAAAGAAGCGGGTGTCGACCTTCGGCATTTAAATTTTTTATTGCGTGACGTGAAGATATTATAGATACGCGATTTTTGAGTTGAGATAGAATATCCGGAAGAATCATGAAAATCACCGATGGTATAGCGACGCGCTACTGAACATGTGAGCGGCAGAATGGCGACAAACATTACGTCGAAGGCTTCGATTATCGTGAAAATGTGTTAAAAACTTCGTTATTTGAAATTTAAATCAAATGAGTCAATTAACGAAATGAAACTGACCGTGATTGAAAGCGGTGAAAAGAAGCGGTCCGTGCGACCTTCGGTAGCTGAAATTAAGTGTATAATGCGATTTAGTTGAGTCGGAACAAATTCTCGAATCATGGTCAGTGGTATCTGTGACACTAAATTTTGGCATAACGGAAAACAACGATGATACCTGGCAATTATGCGGCTGGATTATGGAAAATGTGTTAAGCGAGAACATCGAGCAGTGATTCTTCGTCGGCTGTCTGAGAATGGCATTGATTGAAAATAGGGAGGAAAAAGCGGTCGATCTGTTCTTAAACGGCGAGTATGAGTGTATAATACGCGGTTTCCAGTTAGAATATTCTCGATCTGCAGCCTGGGAGTGTCGCGACCCCATGAGAACAACGTAAGACATTTGGTTGTGTGACCAGCACCGAACCGGCGTCTTAGCCGGAAACTGGTTATTCATGAAGATAATGTTAAAAACTTCATTGATTTGAAATTTAGAATCAGCGATTATTCGAAATCGAACAAATTAACGAAATGAGCTACAACGAGGGAAAAAGCGATTACGTCTTGTTTACTTAAACGGCTAAATTAAAGTGTATGTTTTTAAGTTAAGTCGTGAATAAGTACTCGTCACGTAAAGGTCAGATAAAGCGTACGCCGTTTGAGCATATGGAGACGAGATGGCGTTGTGCGCGAACCCAGGAATTATTACGTGACTTCAGTTAATGTGTTAAAAACCGTTGTGCAGGCTGAAATCGAGCGATTAATTCTTAAATCGAGCAGTTTATTCTTTGAAATGGCTTCAGGCGTGATTGAAAATGGGAAAGCCGTCATTTCGGCATTTGTAATAATGCAGTTTCAGATTCAGATCGAATAAAATTCTGCGAAATCACATGAAAATTCTTGAATGAACAAAATGACGCGCAATTTGAGCATGGCGAAAGATATGTTGAAAACTCGGATGGCAAAAATGTGTTAAGCCAGTTATTTGGTATCAACGATTGATTCGCGAGAATCCCGGCAATTCTGAAATGAGCTGGCGCATGATTGAAAGCGGAGAGAAAGAACGAGTTACGTCGACCTTCGGCGGTTTGAGTGAGTGTGTATTACGCGGTTTTGAGTGCCAGGTCATTTCTTAAGGATCCGCGAAGAAAGTTTCGCCAGTCGGCGAAGTTGAGCGATTAGGTAATCGGCGTGTGCCATGAACCGGCGTGTGAGCTTCGGATTATCATTAATGTGTTAGCTCGTTATTTGAACTGAAATCGACGGTGATGCGAAATGGCTTCGAGCGCATGATTAAAGCGGAAAAACGGAATTATTCGACGTGAAATCAGTGTATAATGCGATTTCGGATTACGAAGATCGGAAAATTCTCGAAATCACATAGAAGGGCCGAATCAGATCGCGACCGAGCACCAGCCGAAGGCTGTAAATTCGCGTCTGTTTCCGGCGTCCGTGGCTGGATTATCGTCATCTATGATTAGCTCGTTATTGGTGAAATCAGCGGTGATCTGAAATGAAACGGTATTCTGAGAAGATTGACGTGATGAAAAGCGGAAAAGGCGGTGCAATCTGCTGCCGGCGTGAAGTGTATATTCTGCGGTTTCAAATTACGAGATGCGAAAAAGTATCGAAATCACATGGCGAACCATTAAGCGACAGCAAATTTGAATACCAACCCGGGTATTTAGCGCGGTATTGCCGGAAACCCGGCGTTATTGCTCAGTTATCGTGAAAATATGTTAAGCCTCGTTATTGAAGAACTGAAAGTGGCTCGGTGCCCTGGTCGAGCAGTGGTTTCTGAGTGAACCGGCGTGATTGAAAAGCGAGAAAAAGGGGCGGTCGATACGATCTTAGAAGTGAAAATTGAGTGTATATTACTACTTGATTTCGAAGTCGAGTCACGATATCGAAAATCATGAAACAACAGTCGAATCATGACCCAGCATGAATTGAGCGCCAGCGGAAGACGGCAGAGTCTTGTCTTAATGTGAAGAACTCGGATTATCAAATGTGTTAAGCATTTGAGTGAAATCGACGATTGATGAAGTATTCTGAGAATGAGACCAGCAGCGTGACAAGCGGAAGAAACGATTCATTCTGACTGTAAACGGCTGAAATCAAAGTGTATGACTTCCGGATTAAGTTCGGAATAAATTCTCGTAAATCATGAAAGTTCACCGAGACCGATCATGACCTGAAAAGTTGAGCATAACTTGAAAGACATTTGGGAAGTCTTGATGTCACCATAGTAGCCATTCGGATTATCGATAATGTTAAGCGTTATTTGAGCGAAATGAAGCGGTGCCATTCTGAAATCGAACAAGTAATTCAGAAATGAGCTTCGACAACGTATTAGCAGTAAAAGAAACGGTTGATCATTCAAACGGCCAAAGTGATGTATAACTGAGGGTCAGAATCAGAATAAAATTCTGAAAATCATGAAGATTTTCGAGTGATAAGCGACCCCATAAGTTGAGCACCAATGGGTATTTGAGACGATATGAAGATTGCAGCTGGATGCTCGTGAAAATGATACTTTGAGTAGCTCGAGCAATGTTCTTTGAAATCGAGCAGTATTAGTGATAGCGTGAATGAAAACAAGGAGAAAAAGCCAGGGCCGATGCGACCAGCGGCCGGAGTCAGTGTGCGCCGGTTTTTGAGTTCCGTGTCAGAGGTAAAATTCTCCTGAAAGTTCCTCGAATCAGCGACGCGCTAACGGAAAACCTTACAAACGCCGGCGTACCGGCTTCAGTTATCGTGAAAATGTGTTAAACTTCGTTATTAAATTTGAAATCGAAGCAGGTATTCTGAAAATCAGCAATTATTCTAGCGTGATAAACGAGGAAAAAGGCGTACGACCTAAACGGCTGAAAATTGAAATTAATATATCTGGCGATTTCGAGACCGGGCAGAACTCGGCATCACATAGAAAGTTGCCGAATTGATCGCCGACCGCGCCGTTGAGCACCAGCATCAGACATTTGGTTATTGCTGTCTGCTGAAACTTTTCGGCATTGGCGAAAACCAGTTATGTGAAATGTGTTAAAAACTCGTTATTTGAAGAACAAGAATCGAACGATTATTCCTGGCTCAGTAAGTGATTCTGAAATGACCACGACAGCAGCGGGCGGATTCGTCGACTATCGGCGGCAATTAAAATTGTATATTACGCGGTTTTGATTCCGAATAAGACAAACTAAATCACATAAATACCGATAAATAAGCGACATAATTCGGCATAGCGGCGAGTGCGAGTATTATACAAACCAGGCCAGCCGAGAGCTCAGTTATCGTGAAAATGTGTTAAACTTCGTTAATTTGTCGACGGTGATTCCTTAAATCAGTGACTGTCCTGAGTGAACAGGCGTGATTAGTAAGGGAGAAGAAGCGATTCGATACGTACTAAACATTTAATTGAAGTATATAATACTGCGAATTTCAGAGACCGTCGAAATAAAATTCTGTCACATAAAAAGTTCTTGAGGTGATAAGGAGTGGCCCGCGCTGAGGATTTGAGCAATTTGAAGTGCGTGTCTGAAGCCGACGTGGCGAAAACCAGTTATCGTTAAAAATGTTAACTGTTGGGCTGAAAATGTCGGCGGGTGTTCACGAGGAAATCAGCAGTTGATTCTGAAATGAGCTTTGGTTGGCATGATTGAAAGCGGGAAAAAGCGGACCGTGCGATACCGGGCGGCAGTGGGGGTGTATTTTGCCGTTTTTGGATCTGGGTCAGTGAATATACTCGAATCTGAATTCCTCGGAGTCGTCGCGATGCAAAGACTGAGCGCCGATGGAAAACATTTTGTGATGTGCCCGTAAGCCGGCGATTATTTCAGTTATGTGAAAAATCAATGTTAAAAACTTCGTTATTTAATTTCGAAGCTCGAGCTGGTGATTCTTTGAGTGAGCTTTCCGAATATGATAACCAGAAAAAGCCAGGCCGATGCGGCGCTAGAGGCGGCGAAATTGAAGTGTATAATGCAGCGGTTTTTAAAATTCGGGTCGAATGAAATTCTCGAAAATCACATATTCTTAGCTAAGATTTGAGCAGCGAAGGTACGGTAAAGGCGATGTGCTAGAGCCGACGTTAACGGAAACCGGATTATCGATAAAATGTGTTAAGCCGTTATTTGAAGAGCATCAGCAATACGAAATGCGAAAACGGTATTCTGAAGATGATATGCATGATTGAAAAGCGGAGAAAAGGCAGTTGTCTGACTACCAGCGAAAATTGAAGTGGCTATTTTGCGGTTTTTGAGGACCGAGATGCGAAAAAATTATCGAAAATCATAGAAAGTGCAAATTCGAATAAGCGACGCGCTAAGTTTGAATACCAGCGGAAAATTTGGCGATCTTCGATGTGCCTGAATGACGTGTAACTCAGTTATCGTAAAATATGTTAAGCTAAATTATTTGGTGAAGGCGTTGACTACGAAATCGAGCAGTATTCACGAGATGAGATTCGAACGGCGTGATTGAAAGCGGGAAAAGGAGCGGTTCGTGCGACAGCCCCGAGCTGAAGTGTATAATACGCGGTTTTCAGACCGAGTCGAGTCGAGTAATCGAAATCACTCTCGGAGTCAGTCAGCGACCCGCGCCAAAGTTTGAGCGCCAGCGAGACATTTGGGGGTGCGTGATAGCCCCGAGCGGCGTGTAACTGGATTGTCGTGAAAATGTTAAGCTCATTGTGGTATCAAACAGTGTGCGAAATCGAGCAGTGGCTCGAATGGGCCGAGCATGATAGCGAGGAGAAAGAAACGTTGTCTGACCTTCGGCGGCGAAGTGTATCTACGGCTTTAAGACCGGGATTCGGAATAAGTGAGTCGATAAGCGACCACGCGGATTTGAGCGCGAGCGAAGACGTTTGAGTGGCGTGTGTGCCTGGTAATTGTGAGACTCAGTTATGATGAAAGTAAGCTCGTTATTTGAGCGAAATGAAGCAGTGATTCCTGAGTCGAATAATTGATTCGCGAGAATGGCACCGGCGAAAGTGATTAAAGCGAGGAAAAGAAGCGGGCCGATACGACGCCGGCGAAATTTGAAATTGATATATCTATGGTTTTAATTCGAAGAATAAAATTCTCATCACATGAAAGTTACCGAATGGGAATAAGCGCGCGCAGATTTGGCGCAATGGAAAGATTTTGTCTACGAGTATTATGCGAAAACTGTATCGTGGCCGCTTCCGTTATTTAATTTGAAACAAACGATAATTCTGAAGCATCGAAACAGTATTCTGAGAATGCTTCGGGCAGCGTGATTGAGAAAACAGGAGAAAAAGCGATTAAATTACGACGAAACAATTGTGTATACCGCGATTTCGGATTCCATCTGGATCTCGAAATCTAATTCTAAGTGAACATAAGCGACCGCGCCTTTGAGCATGGCGAGCGGTAGTGGTGCGTGTGGCATTGGCAATTTGGTTATGCGTGAAAATGTGTTAAGCTTCGTTATTAAAACAATCAGCGGTGAATCGGCAGTGATTCGAATGAAGACCAGCAACGATTAGCGAGGAAAAGGCAGTGGCGACACAAACGGCTGAAATTGAGTGTATATTTGCGGTTTTGAATTCCCTGCGATAAAACTAGCAAAAATCACATGGCGAGTAAAGCGACGCGCCAATGTTTGATCACCCGGCAGTATTTGAGAATAGCGTATTATGAAACCGACATTAATGAAAACTCATTAAAGCCGTTAATTTGAAATGGCAATTGGTAACAGTGATCTGAAATGAGCTGAACGTGATAGCGGAAAAAGCGGTCCGTCGACGAGCGAATAAGTGAGTGTATAATCATTTAAATTAAAAAGATCAGATATGCGAAAGCATAGAGGACTTCACCGGTGATCATGACCCGCAAGGTGAACGCCAGCGTCGATATCTAATTGGCATTGGCGAAACTGGATATCGTGAAAATATAATTAAAAGCCGTTATTTGTTTGAAAATCGAAACGAGTTACAAATCGAAAGAATTGATGCGATGAAATGAGCAGGCAACGTGATTAAAGCGAGGAAAAGAAGCGAGGCCGATGCTATTGAACGTTTGAAATTGAGGTATAATATCTGGTTTGGGTCCGGATCCGGGAGATAAAATTCTCGTAAAATCCATAAAATTCTGAATTGATAAGCGGCGCAAGATTTAATTTCGTAATTATTGAGGTACGATATTAATATAGCCGGCGTTCTTGAAACTCGGATTATCGTGAAAATGAGGTCGTTGAAAATTTGAAATCGATCAGTGGAAAATCCTGAGGAGTCAGCGGTTGATTCGCGGTGAACAAGTGGGCATGCGAGAATAAGTGATGAAGCGTGAAAAGAAGCGATTCCGGCGGTAGCTGATATTAATATGCAGTTTCGGGTCACGAACAAGATTCTCAAATCGTAACAAATTCGGTAAGCGACGCGAGATTGAGCGCCAGTACATTTTGAATGGCGATATGCCCAACTACGGCATTGGCAGAACTCAGTTATCGTGAAAATGTGTTAGCTAAACGTGATGCTGAAATCAAATCGCGAAGGCAACGACATGAAACGGAAAGAAGCGGTGATCGCATTTCGCCGACGGCTGAAGTAGTGTTGCGGTTTCCGGATTCGATCAGTGCCGACAAATCTGAAGAAATTTCACCAGTCGATAAAAGCGACCGCGCAAAGTTTGAGCCAGCGGAAGACACTGGAAACCAGCGTTAGTAACCAGTTATGTGAAAATGTGTTAAAGCGTTATTTGGTGAAATCCCGATAAGATTCCTGGTGAAGCAGTTGATTCCTGAAATGAATCAACGGCGACAGCGGAAAAGGCGATTCATTCTCTAAACGAAATTTGAAAATTGAGGTGATACGCGGTTTTTGGACAGATCTGAAGATAAAATTCTCGTCATCTGAAAATGAATTCGATATAAGCGACCGCGCGAACTGGCGCCGAAAGCTGGGCGTGATGTTAGCGAGAACTCGGATATGCGTGAAATGTGTTAAACGTTGACTATTTAATCAACGGTGTGAAATCAACGGTGAATTCTGGCTCGGCCCGGCATTAGCGGAAAAGAAGCGGTGCGATCATTACCGAAGAAACGTACAGAAATTGAGATTATTACTACTTGATTTCGAATTCCAGGTCAGAAATTCTCGAAATCCGCAAAGCTCGAGTCCGCGTGAGATAACGAAGACGTGTACCCATAGTGACGATTAAATGACTCAGTGCTCGTGAAAAATGTTAAAACTTCGTTATTTGAAGTGATTTCTGCGAGCCGGTGCGTATTAGCGAGGAAAAAGAGGCGAGTGCAATGCGACTTATACAAACGGCTAATGAGAAGTGTATAATACTGATTTCGAAAAGGTCGAGTCTCGAAGAATCACGTAAGGGGTGATGGCGACAAAAAGTTTGATCATAGCGGAAGACATTTGGTGGTGCCGGTGTCTCCCACAAACCGACATTCCCCAGCCGAAATTTCGGATTATCATTGAAAATAAAGCTACGTTATTTGAGAACATCGAAAATTATTCACGAAACGAGTGTGAAACCGGCTGTATCGATGAAAACGAGGGGGGCGGCGGGGTCCGTCTGACAAATTCCGGCGTAAATTGAGTGGCCTGCGGTTTTAATTCGAGGTCGGAATAAAATTCTCGAGAAATCACATAGAAAATTCACCGAGGTCGATAAAAAGCGGTACGCAAAATTTGAACACTGCGAATGCCGGTGTGTCTAAATTGACATTAGCCGAGAAACTTCAGTTATAGAATGAGAAAATGTGTTAAAGCTTTTCGTTATTTGAAATTTGTAAACTCAGCAGTTTGATTTACATTTGATTAGTGAAAATGACTTGAGCGTGATTTAAGCGAGGAAAAGCGAGGTTAAATCGACCTTGAGCATTTGAAATTGAAGTGTATAATATACGGTTTGAGTTAGGGATCGAATAAAATTCTCAATCACATAAAAAGTTCCTCGAGGTGGATAAAGCGTCAAAATTTGAACACCAGCGGAAGACATTTGGGGAGTGTCGGTGTGTCACAAACGACATTGCCAAAACCGGATTATCGTGAAAAATGAATTTAAAGCTACGTTATTTGAAAGTGAAATCAATCGGAGTTGAATCCTGATCAAACGAGTTGATTCTAATCGAACAAAATTATTCTGAAATAAGCTAGCAATGCA